>NW_022145870.1:0-22277 GCF_002938485.1 Sitophilus oryzae | reverse complement strand
AAAGAGAGAGATCTAAACGGTATATGTGATTGATATTTTTGAGTGTTTTTAATTTTGTTATCTTCGGTGGGTATTAAAAGGCATTCAGATCGGCATAAATTGTGAAAAGGAACTTTAGTTTAATGAAAAATCTTTAAATTTCAATCCACTTTTTAATCGTTTGTGGAAGTTATTGGAAAGAGGGCCACTATTAAGGTTTATATCAGTCTTTTAAATGTAAATTTAATTTGTCTTCCACTCAATAGAAATAGTGAAGACACCTGTCACATATAATTTTTTAAAAAAAAACAATATAATTTATTTTTTCCATGTTCTTGTTTATTTCTGTTGAAATTAAACGCGATAAATTTTTGATCCATACATAATGAAATTTAACAGGAGTAAATATTTGCTCCTCGTTATCCGAACTGAAATAAATTGTCTTTGTTATCAATGAGGAGATGATATGCCCGTTCTTATTTTTAAGTTAGAATGAGTAGAATCAGAAAGCGATGAGAGGTTAGATTTATTAATTGTTCCAGGGACCTGTATACATATACCGATAAATTATTTTGTTTTCAAAATCGGGGAATTTGTTTAAGAGTCATAGGAAATTGAATGCCTTTTAAAATTAAAGTACTTTTTGAGGGTCACTGGGTAAGAAGAAGTTCTATCAGCAATTTTTGATGGTGCAGGATACAGATATGATAGTACGGCCCACGCAAAACACATATCATCGGAATTTTGACATTTACACAATGCCTCGTTTTCTTTTATTTGTGTGGAAATCGGATATAGTAACCGCTCTTAAAAGGATATATTTATTTATATTTACTGTTAAATTTTTAATTTCAGATAACGCCCAACCGCTATCTTTTTCTTGAAATTCTTCCAATTCAACTAGCAAAGAATTTTGAATATTATTAAACAAATAAAAAATATCGATACATCAATAGCTTACTTAGTCTTAGTAAGATGTTTTAGTAATTTAAAATATTTTAAATTCGGTCTTTACCTGATCTGCTTTATTGATAGTAAACTCTCCAGAAAACACACCATTAGCCTTCAAGGCATCAACCTTTTTCAGCATATTCTGAATTCGTCTTTTGAACAAGGCCTTACAGTCATTCAAAAACAGTTTCGGATCCGTATGATGAAGGTTGATAATAACGCCCGTTCTAACGCGAGAATCGAAAGCAGAGTGCAAATCTTCCCATTTAACACGAAAACATGCCGTCTCTTTCTTTTTATTGAGACCCGCCCCTTTCTTTTGTTTTAATTTAAATTGCTGCCTTAGAGTTTTCACATTAATGAGAGCCGCTTGTAATTGTTGTTTTTCGGCAACACTCGAAGCATTTTTTAATGCAATAATTTATATGCCTAGTAGCCTTAGTACACTCGTGAAGTCCTTCCCGAAGAAGTTCATCGTTACCTTTCTCCCGAAAAATTCCGAGTAAGGCAGCGATATGCCTAATAAGGTCAACGACAAAAGACATCACACTAAAAAAGAGAAGACAACACATTTAAAACACGTCTTAAACCGTCTTCAAGACCAAATCAAACTAAAACTTTTCAATCGACGACGTTTTATTTATAACCTTTTAAAGGACACGCTCAGAAAGGATGCACAATCGGGATATCTCGTAACAAGTATCTATTTTTGTTTATTGAATATATTATTGACACATCCATCGCAAAACGTGCGATGCGCGCACAAACTATTCATTAGTGGGCAGAATCGCCATTTCCTTTCAAAAACCGCATCATAAAATTTCTGATATAATTATCTACATCCGGCATCCGGCGGATGTAGATAATTATTCATTAGTGGGCAGAATCGCCATTTCCTTTCAAAAACCGCATCATAAAATTTCTGATATAGATTATCTACATCCGACATCCGGCGGATGTAGATAAGACCTATGCCAAAGTTTAATTTTTAACTAAAATTATTTATCGCCTTAAAAACCGAGCGGTGATTTCATCACGTATTGCCCTTTTACATCATATGTTTACAGTTTATTTTTTCACACCGTATATATTCAAAAAATAATTTTTTTTTTTATGTAATTATTAATTTTTCCGCACTATAATTTCTGTTTTTAAATTACCCAATACCATCGTTAAGTAATTTTTTCAACGATATTTTGATGGACCATCAGGCTAATACAATTTCAAATGTGTGTTCCTGTAAGTCCAAAATTATTTCTATAGAAAAATAGATCGAACAAAAACAATATATTATGAGTATATGAGTATAGAAGATAATTAGAATAAAACAGGGTAGATAATTTGAATAAATGTGTAATGTGAGGGGCGCATCTTAAAGAAAATTCAAAACTAATGATATATGTAAGTCTAAAAAATACAATTATGTTACACGGTAATCAAGAGCTATATTATATGGTACGTTTTTCTTTGTAAAATAGCCTAAACCAAAAAAATATTAAGAAATTTTGAAAACTAATGGTATTACATTTTGAAAAATCCCTTCCTATCGAACAAGCTATTAGGTTTGATCCGCTATAGATTCGATTAAAAATATGATGAAACATTCAAAGACCTAAGCTTTAGCCGATGTAGGGCTGACCGCTCTATCAGACCTGTTGACCCGATTGATTTCGCGGTACCTGAAAAAGAAAAACATATACAATCCAAAAATACGTCATATCTATTGTTTCACGAGCTATAGCAAATCCATTTTCTTTCAAAAAACCGACAAACATCCGCTAATAATCCAAAATTGTCTAACCACGAAAAAATATGATTGTGGTTAACCACATGATAGCAATATTCTAGAAAAATATGATATCATACCGGAAAACCAAACTGATAAGGGGGATTGCACAATGTCGGAAAAATTCTAGAAAAACAAAAATATGCAGAAATAACAGAAACCGTAAAGACTGATTACTACTTTTTTATTTTACATGTATTAGCACTAAGTTTGATTTATTTTTACTTAAATATTTATCGCTAAAACCAAACCATGGTGACGAATTTTCTCACGTATTGCTTTTACACCATATATACTTTTTTTCACACCCGGTATATATTCCAAAAAAATTTATAAGTTCTTTTTAATTTTCCACACTATATTTTCTGTTAAATTACCCCGTAGCATAGTTAATTATTTTTTTAAACTATCGGTAAAGGAGCTTGCGCTAGTGGATTTTAAAAATATGTACCTAAGCCAACGTTAGACAATCAGGGGTCCGTTGAAGCGGTTCAATCAGGTAAACGGGCCGTTCCAATCAGATCTGTTGCAATCAGGGCCGTTCCAATCAGGGCCGTTCAATCAGGTCTGTGTTGCTTTCCTGTTGCTTTACTGTAGTGTTCCTGTTGCTTTACTGTTGTGTTGGGTATAAATACTACATATTCTTATGAAAGGTATTATTAGTACGTCATCGGTCATGGAACGACAACGCTGTAGGTTAAAACTCCTGGATATACCAAACCAAAATATATTTGGTATTAGAAGAGCGAACAAACGTCTGCTTATCGGTAACGAACCAGTTAAAGTTCAATATGATGATGGGTATCTAGCGATTAAAGATGAAAAATTTGAACTGACAAGCGGATTATTGAATCTTCTTACTCAATCGCATCCTACTGAGTACGCCGAAATAGATTTAGAGAATTATAAGTTTATACTGTTATTGACAAACGCACATAGACGTTAGTTTAATCAGGATAAACACATTAATTCAAGCAAGAGCTGCAAATATGTAAATATTATTTCTAAACTATTTCCACCGGCAAGGAAGAAAGGCAAAAGAAAACGTGTGAAACAACAACAAGGAAGTCAGGATATAAACGAACAAGTCTTAAACATTAGTTCTCCTGCTCTGGAATACTATGATATAAACAAACAAGTCTTAAACAATAGTTCTCCTCCTCTGGAATACGACGACATTAATGAACTGGTTGATAGACTATATGTATTGGATCAGACCCAAGGAAAAAAAGAGGATATTTTCAAGATTTTAAGGGAGCTTGAGCGTTTAGAAGTGGTATATAAGCCCTAAACGTATATATGGTGGTTAACAAGCTACTTACATTCAGTTGACAGTCTAATCTTGTCTGAACAACATGTACGTTATTTTAGTGCTAGTGGCAGTGGTTGTTGTGCTTATTCACCCTGCAAGTGGTAAGGAGCTAACACAAGAAGAAGCCCAGACTTTCTTACGATTTCACGGTTATTTTCATAATAACGAATCAGCAGACGTCCAGAACCTAGAATCATTGGCTGAGGGTTTAAGCGAATTTCAAGCTATATATAATCTGCCAGAGGATGGAACATTGAACCCCCAAACCGTTTCTTTTATACAGAGGTATTGGTGTGGAACTTCTGTTAATTACTATACCCTTCGTAATAGCAAACAAGGAAAATGGAATACTAATATTCTAAGATGGACAGTTTACCCTCCATCAACCGCATATCTTCCACATAGACAAAAATATGTAGGAATAACGAGACAGGCTTTCGAAATGTGGTCTGCCAATAGCAATTTGCAGTTTGAGTATGTCAACCCGTACTCGAAAAAAAATATTTCTGTAAATATAGTGATTTCATTTACGGAGGCAAACCATACGTTCCAAAGAATTAATAATAGGGATTGGTGCCCATTTCCAACAGGAGGAATGATACTAGGGCATGCCTATTTTCCCGATTTAATGTCCACGACCGAGGAAGTTCACATACAAAAAAGTTTAAGTTGGTATTTGGATGAGGAACCAGTCCCGGAAGGCGCTACAAGTCTGTTGAGAGTTTTAACACATGAAATAGGCCATGTCCTTGGTATAGCGCATTCTGCAAACTACGAATCTATAATGTACCCGTCTTTGGTGTTTGAAAACACAACGAAACTATCGCAAGATGATATATTGGCAATTCAAGAGTTATACGGTTCCAAACCGGCAGTGAGAACTACGGTGAGAACCATGAAGACAACAAAAACGATGCCTACGACAACCACGAAGACAACGACGACTATCCCAACGCCGAACACGCAAGGAATCAATTTAAAAGTTCCAAAATTATGCGATTTAAATTCTAAGATGTCAAATACCTCGTTTCTAATTGTGAATAATAAGCTCTATTTGTTTTATAAAAAGTACGTGTGGATGTTAAATTTAAACACTAGGGAAATTCAAGATACACCGCTTGTAATAACTGATTGGTTAACATTTTTACATACACCTTTTGAAAAAATATCGGGTATTTATCAAAAACCAGATAACGAAGTTGTATTATTCAGTGAAAGTATGGTTTATATTTTCGAATACGCCTCGTTTAGGTTGCTTAAACGCGAGCATTATAATGTTCTTATGCAGAATTATCCAACCATACGAGGGGTCGTCAATTCGTACCGTGGTAAAACGTACTGGTTTTTCGATAATAATATGTTTAGCGAAATTGATGATTGTCGGTTTTTACCTAAAAGCACCGCTCTCATAACTGAGCAATTTACAGGAGTGCCTAGTAAAATAGACTCTGTATTTCGGTACACCGATGGCATAATTTATTTCCTTTATAATGGGCATTATTATGGTTATGATGAATTTTCCAATAGTTTAAAAGTAACCGGTAAACTTAGCTTGGATTTCTTTGGAATATCTTGTCCGAATATTAGTATATTAGAGAAACTAAAAGTATTGTTAAATAAAATTATAACTCAAAATATTGTATAAGTCTATTTTATATAATTATATATTATGTTTCCTAAATAAATATAATTAAAATTATTTCTCGTTTTTTATTTAGTAGAAAAACAAAATTACCCATATAAATCGGTTTAAAACCCTAAAAGAACCTTTGCGAATTTAATTTTTATGTAAAAAAGGTTGACTTACCAGATAGACACACAAAACTACAATGTTTTTGCAATACGTTTGTCTGTTTATTGTAAATTCATTGGAGCGCTCTGATTGGTTTAACTCTAAGAGGAAAATATGCGCACATCGAGCGTTATTGTTTTTGACGCAAACTGAGAGGTGGTTAGCGCTTGCTGATTGGTTGTAAGGGAAAAATTGTGGGGATTTTTGGCTATAAAAGGAATGGATTTTTTCATAAAAGCATATAGTTTTCAAAAACAAGTGTTAATACTCTCGAAACTTCTCCTAGTGTAGTGTAGAGTCGGTAGAGAAAGGCGTCAGTTGTTGCAAGACATTGATACGATGAAGTTCGTTGTTATAGACGTACAAGGATTTTCCATACCTGAATTTGAGGTTAAGGAATTATCCATATACGATGGAAAAGAAATGAAAACCTATACATTTAAACCGAAGATTTGTTACCACGATCTGCCGATACACCATAAGAAGACGATAAATTATATATTTCACAATGTTCATGGAATCCCTAATTCAGGTATTTACCCTATAAAGCGATGTATAACATAATACAGGAGGAATTGGAAGGTGTCGATATGGTTTTCGTTAAAGGATCTATTAAAAAGGAATTTCTGCTGCGCACATACAACGAAATGAATCTTGATCCACCCTGTATAGTGAACTTGGAATTTACTTCTGGACCTGTACCGAAATTAGAACAATCATACAGTAATATTTGTAATTATCATAGACTAGAAATATGTTCTTGTACTGTAAATAATGCTCATGTATTATATGATTATATTATAAACCTTTTAACACAATAAATTTAAATCTATTAATATCTAGTATTTTTTTTACTTATTAGCTCATTTTATTGTAAACCATTGTCTTGTTCACATCGCTCTCATCATCAAATCGTTATGGATAAATCAAGTGTATTAGAACCAATAATTAATGTAGCATTAAACATTTCCGAGAACCTGGCAGAAAAGCAAATTATTTTCCAAAGTACAAACAAGAAGAAGAAGAAGATTCAAATGTCTTATGAAGGTTTTTCAACGTTTCTGGACTTTGTTGATGAAAACGTTAATAGTGGTTGGTGTGATAAATCTATAGAAGTTTACCTATTTTTTATAATTTACTAGATGAGAGAAATGTGGAACATAAATACACAGTGAAATGAAAAGTTGTTTTATTTAGAATACTCTAAATCATTTTTTTATATAATCAGTCTTGTACAATATAAAAAAGATTGAAAAATGTTTTTCAGTACTGTTAAATACATGTGTAAAATAAATATATATAATAAAAATAATTATTTATGTTAGGAAAAAATTACTAAATTTGAATGCAGCTATTGAAAAGCTTAAATCAAACAGTAGACATAGTATAAAACGTCTAAATTTGTATACAATATAAATATAGTAAGCTAAAATATATTGAATAAAATACTCTAAATAAAATACACTAAAAATATAAAAAAATGACGTAAGACAGGTTTGACGTTTGACAGGTTTAACGTTTGACAGGTGACAGGTTTAACGTTTGACAGATGACAGGTTTGACGTTTGACGTTTGACAGGTGATAGCCCCCCAGCAATGTAGCTATGCCTTGACGCGGCGTTGGGGCTTAAGATTGTTTTTATAAGGCTACACCATAAAAATTTGAAAGTATTCTCTCTCATGTTTATTCTTATAAAAGCAATCAACTAAATTAGCTACACACCTCGTATATTAATTTTATTCTACACACCTTGTATATTAACCTTATTCTACACACCTCGTATATTAATTTTATTGTTTATAAAATAAATATTGTTTTTTAATTCCAAGAACTGGTGTTATCAGTTGTTTCCTGTTGGCCTTCACATTATATTTTTAGCTACAAAATCATCAGTTTGTTTCTAACTTTTCATGGTACTGCATCAAGAAAATTACTGTGTATTTTCAGTGCGTTTAGTGAAAAGGGCTATTGAAGAAAAAGGGTGTAAGTGTATGTGTTGAGTGGCTGGATAATAATACATATAAACCTCGTAAGTACGTATTTTTAGTAATACGCTTTGTTTTTTGATTTAATACTCTTAAATTAATTTTCATCGTTTCGATAAATATTAAAGTTTTTTTACATTACAAAGGGTTTTTCTGTTTATTTCTGCCGCCGCCACACCTAGTTTTTTTGGCGCGCTGATTTTGACGTTTGACAGCAGCGATGTTTACTGAAGTTAAACGATGGGCTATTGTCCTTATTTATATTTTTAAAAAATTTTCTGTTGGAGCTTGCGCTTAGAGCCACACCTAGTTGACATAGTTGACGTTTGATTTAATACTTTTAAATTAATTATTTTTATTGTTAGATTCTCAGAATTGTTTGCTTTTTAGTCTCATCTCTAAATTTTATTATTATAGCGTTAAGTACTTGTACATATTTTTTTTAAATTTTTCTGTTGGAGCTTGCGCCTTAGAGCCACACCTAGCGTCGATTTTGACGTCAATGTTTGACAGATGACGTTTAATCTCTGTTTTTAACAATGCCTTTTTGTTTAATGCTCTTAAATTAATTAATCGCTATGTTTTGCATTAGATTTTTAATTTTTTTCTATTTATTTTGGAGCTTGCGCGCCACACCTAGTAATTTTAGCGTCAATGTTTGACAGATGACGTTTAATCTTTTAGTAAAGAAATGTCTTTTGGTGTAATACTCTTAAAATTAATCGTTATGTTTTGCATTAGATTTTAAAAATTTTACTGTTTATTTCAGAGCTTGCGCGCCACACCTAGTTGACATTTGACGTTTGACTTTTAATCTTTTAGTAAAGAAATGTCTTTTGGTTTAATACTCTTAAATTAATTTCAATACCCCCCACAATCGTTATGTTTTGCATTATAATATGTACATATTTTTGAATTTTTTCGGTTTACTTTGGAGCTTGCGCTTAGAGCCACACCTAGTTGACATAGTTGGCGTTTGACATTTAATCTTTGTTTTGATTCCCAATACTCTTAAATTAATTAATCGTTATGTTTTTATAATAAATCATTTAGCCATGCGTATATATTTTATTACTATTTTTGCTAAACTATCCTATAAACTATTAATTAGTGGGGCTTGCGTGCGCGCGACAAAAGACAGTGCCACACCCCAGCGCGCTTACGATAACAACCGATGTTTGCCGAAGTCAACTTTGTTTACCTAAACTTTTTCCTTTTGAATTACATCTAATTACTTTGCGCTTATTAGTTCTTATTGTTAATATCTATAGGTACTTACCTTGCGCCGTCGCCGCTGCTGCTGCCGCCGCCGTATCCTCCTCCTCCTCCTCCTAAACAGAGCTGATGTAGACGGAATAGCTATTGTGGTAAGTAAAAAATATTTTTAATCTACGCTATTATTTTAATGCGCTAATATATTTTTTTATTCTTCTAGTCTTGACAAAATGGCGAATGTATATATTTTTTTATTAAATCTTGTTAAAATGGTGAACGTATATATTTTTAATTTTTGATAAATGGCGTTAATATATTTTTTAGTAAATTATTAATGACAAAATGGTGAATGCGCTAATAAAAATTTAATTTAATTAACCTATATGTTGGGGGCCTCCTGAGGGCGCAGGACTAGGTGTTAGGTATATGGCATTTGGTGAATAGCGCTCGTATATGGTATTTGACTTGTATACGAACGTCGTTCATTACGTGATCTATACCTATGGGCCCCCCGCGCGCCCCCACCCAACGTATGACGTAAGATTTATTTGCTTTCTCATAGATAACTCCTCCCTCTAGGTTCTGGGCTTTCTCATTGGTCGTACAGGTAACGCCTTTTCAATTTTGATTCGCCGGCAAAATCTTATCTTTTACTTATGAAGCTCGCCCAGCCCCTTTACCCATTCCTAGGCCACGCCTACTTCCGTCAGAAAAATTACCCCCACCACTTGGGCACTAAAAACGACAGAATGGACCTTCATAAGAAAAAGCATGGGATTTTGCTGCCGGACATAGGTTGCCTATCTACTCCAGAATAATATTAATTATTCTTATTTACCGTAAATCTTTTAATGGGTGAGACACAAAAAAAGTAGATCAAAAAATGATTGAATTATTTAATAAAAAATAGATATGTAGGTATTCATTAAAGTTTATAACTGTTTATGACCATCAAAAATCGTACATTTCTATTATTATTTATTAAAGTTTATTTTTATTACGGTGGACTCTGACGACTCGTGTACTTGTACAAACATTTGTTATTTGGATATATTTGCCATGTGGTGTGAGTGGTTTCCTTGTGCAAATATTTGTCACTCGCCGCGTAAAGTGAGCGCTAAGCTTATGTTGTTACAAAGATAGTACACTTGCCAAGCATACGAATATTTTCGTATTTGCTAAATACACGAGTCGTCAGAATTCAGAATCCTAAATGCCACAACGTTTGTTTATATAATCCCAAACAAATCGAAACTAAATTAACGGCATTTTTAATTAAGGAAGCATACTATACATTGGATGATTTTTTCACTGACTTAGACTTAAATAAGCATTTTTTATAATATCTCTTCCCGCTTTTATTGTTTGTGAAATGTGCTGTTTTCTTGTGTGCTTTTTTTATGGGTTGATTTTAACGACACTTTAGTTGACAACGAAATTTTTGTTTTCAAAATATTATACTTGCCATTTACAAACAATCCACCTACCGAATGTGATACCATATATACTTCAATGGTAAGATTAGTAGATTTAGCTCAAATTTTAAAACAAAACCATATTTTTATAATAGCACACTATAGGTCATTTATTTAAAAGCACGCGAAATATTACGGATTATTTCCCTCATCGTGTAATGGACCAATCAGCTAATCTAATTTTTCGAATACATTTTGTTTAGATAAGTGATTTAAATCCCAAGACCAGTTTAACCGCGATTATTTTTTCGGCTTCCTTTTGGGTTTTCTTTTTGTCGTTTATCACTAATTCTGAGAGTTTTTGACAACAGTTCATTTAAAAACATTGATTTACAACTCATATGTATGACTAAATAACGATTTTAATCGGTGACAACCCCTTATTCGATATTATTTTGAACAAATAAGTAGAGAAAAATACGTCAGAATTTGATATGTTGACATGCGAAACAGTGCTCGATGCATTATTGGGATGCGTAACCAAGGTAGCAAAAGCACAAACATTACTTACGAGACGTTATTTTGAAACGTCTTTAAATTTAAAGAATATTATAAATTTAGAATTTGTTGTTTGTAAAAAAAATGTTGTCCGACAATGTTAAATTTTATAGTTAATAAGATTCTTATAGTTATTTGCTTCATCCTAATAGACTACAAGCCCATCGAAAAAATTAACCTGTGAAATGAACCAACGTGAATAACGCTTAGAAGGCTGTTACTATATTATAAAATAACTCTAAGCGCTCTGCCGTCATTTCTGAGCGGTACAGGTGAGTACGTGAGTAAATGGAATTTCTCAGGTACAAGTGAGGAATTACGACTAATTATTGATATACGGCGTTTTTATAGCTTATAGATGATTAAAAATAAAAGTCAAAAAACCTAATGCCGTGCTAAAGTGGTGGTGCCGGAAGTTAGTGCAAATTTTTAATTCACCGATAATTCTAGAAGCGATATAGGTCATTTATTACTGTACGGCATTTGTGTTATTCCTTTTGTATACATACCGATCGAGACAGGTCAACTCTGTGTATAGGATTTTAACGTGTAAGACAGTGATGTAGGCAGCTTAATGGCTAATCAAATGTATTAAAAAGAGAAAAAAGTTGGGTGGGTATGAGTGGGTACATTTCTTCTGAGCGGTATTGCCGGATTTTGCATCAAAATTTCAAATCGCAGAAGTAGACGTTTCAAAAAAATGTTGCATCAGGGTTGGATCTGGATTTTCGACAACTAGTTACTCATTTTACTACAACTGTAATATATTACATTTAGCTTAGATATATTATCTTCATTTCAGTAATATACATGAAAGTTTTAACATAGTTTATTTTATTCTAATTTATTTAAAGGCTAAGATAAGACCCGGATTGTCTTTACAAGAGGATTTTTTTATTGTAAAAGTAATTGCAAAATAAAACACTCAATCACCACAATACACCAAAACACTTTTACGTTTACACTGGACGCGCGTTTCGCTAACCATGTGAGCATCATCAGCAGATGATTAAAACTAAACTACAATCTACAATTTGAGCGATTATATTTTAATCATCTGCTGATGATGCTAACATGGTTAGCGAAACGTGCGTCAAGTGTTAAAGTAAAAGTGTTTTGGTGTATAGTGGTGATTTAGTGTTTTATTTTGCTGTGTAGCACAAAAGGTTCCAACGCCCAACTGTAATGTAAAAGTCATTGTTCTTAATTATCTTAATTAATCAATTATTTTAAATAATTGTAGATTTGAATCAGAAATCAATAATAAGTTATGAAAATGAAAGTCTCTGTTGTCGTAATAAGTAAGCATTCGTCAAAAAATGAAATAAAATTTTTAAGGTGTTACTTTTTACCACACTGTCTAATACACAAATACAAAATTCAGATTTTTAGTATTTGGAGCAATTATTATTAATCAATTTAATTGGTCCTCTATAACAAATATTTAAACATTTTTATTTTTTAATCGAATAAACGAACTATATCCACAATATTAGTATCTGTGCTCTTTAAAAATAATCTAAAATGTCAATATTCCATGGGTACATTGATAAATGAGGTCTAAAAGTATAAAAAAATGCATTGTTACGAAAACTTGAAGAGTTAGATATAAATAGTACAATGCAATTTAATAGACAATTAAATTGTGCATCTGATTCTCGAAAAATATACAGGGTATTCCATTTAAATTAAACAAGTTATTGCCGTTTAAAGCTACTAATTATTTAAAATAAATTTTTAGACACTCTGTATAAGGTAGTATAATTTTTATTATTGCAACATTAGCAAATTTAGTAAATAGGAAAATTTCAGTACAATATTTGGTTTTAAAAACTTAAATACGCCTAGAGAAATGAAGCATTAAACTTATTACTGTATTTTGACAAAAATTTAAATATTTCAAAAACGGTGAGATTAAAATGCGGCAAACCTTAATTAAATTTACCTTTAATTTAATCCTAGAAACTAAAAATATAATAATATAGAGGATGTTCCATTTAAAAAAATACAACTTTAATATTTTTTATTTTTTACACTCTGTATCTTGTAAAATTATTTTGAAATTGTAGCTCTTATAGTCCTTCAACGAACCCAAAACTTACAATTTGCAAAAATCTAATCGTTTAGCTACAATACTCCGTGTCGTATGTGGTGAACAACCCTGTAGAACCACTGTACAAGAGTCTATGAATGTAGAATGCAGAATGTTTCGGAGGGGGGTTCTTGAGTTTTAACTCACCATACAGTCTCAGGGCTTTAACAAAAGCCAGTATCTGAGACAGCTCCACAGAGGCCAGCTCTCCATCCTCGACATCAGACGTACCAAAGTTTATGGCACGAATGGTCGTCGTCTCGGCGCACTCAGTGGTAAGGTGTTCTGGTGTTTCCCCATTTTCCCCACAAAATCTACATTCGCCGTTGTCTCTGAGCTTCAGATTACTGAGGTGTTCGTTGAGGAGACAGTGTCCTGTTAGAAACCCCGTGACAATCCGAAGAATGTTTTTACTTAAATTAAGGAACCTTTGATTTTTCTCGGTCGTAAGTTCTGAACCGTTGGAGGACACCCATTCCAAGTTACGGATGAAGTCTTCCAGATTCTTCAGTTCCGCTTTCAGTTGGTTCCCGTTTGGAAAACAGAACGGTTCTGGTCCAGTTCAGCGCCGATTTATACATAAAGCGGGACAAGCGGCCGCTTGGGGGCCCAGGACCCGAAGGGGCCCGTATTTGGATTATAAAAAAATATAAATATGAAAATGAAGAAGAAGTTAATAAATAAATGGTATTTTAAAAAAGGTAAATACATATTTTAACTAAAATTTCGAACCTGCATTGTTGACTACCATATGGTTTAAAATCTTAGAAAAAGTTAATGCTATAAGCAAAGCTTTGCAAGATCCATCACTAAATATTTTTACTAGCATCGAGTTATTGAAGTCACTGGTATCATTTGTTCAAACACTCCGTGGAAATTTTGAGGGCATCGAAATTGAGGCAGCGACTTTAGTGGATGACGCTACCTATAAAGAAGATATTTCTCGAACTAGAAAAAGAAAAGTATTTTCAATGAATCAAGAGATAATTAAGTTCACCTAAGTGGCAAAAAGAAGTTTAAGGTGGAAGCCCATTACGCAATACGACTCCATAATTCAGGATCTTGAAAGACGAACTAAAAGCTATCACACTGTCAACGAACGTTTTAAGTGTTTTTTAGCAATATCGATGATATAGCATTTGAAGAGTCTGCCAATATCTTGAAAAATACATGTAAGTCGGATTTAGAAGGAGATATACAGGGTGTTTCAAAACAAATGCGAAAAGCTTCAGGGGGCGATTCCTTGTTCAAAATAAAGGGTAGTTTGCTTCATAAACGTTGGGTCAAAAGTCAACCATTAGGGAGATATCGCGGTACAAAGATGGCGGAAAAATAATGTTTTTATTTTTTATCTTGAAAACGAAAAGAGATAGACTAATGAAATTTTATGGAAGCATTACTGTTATAAAAACACACTTTCTGGTAATTTTTTCACTTTTTTAAAATGAGTGGAAGGGGTTGAAATAAACTACCCCTATCATTCTTGTTAACGAAATTTAAAGAAAAATCTTATCAAACACATGCAAAAAAATTAATTTGGATAGTTTAGTTTGTTTAGAAACTTTTCCATCTCTTGTATTTTTTTGATAAAACTCACCAATTTGAAATTAAAAAATAAAATGTACATATACATACAGCCGTTACTCGCTGACGAGTATTCGACACACATAAAGAAAATGGTCACGCAAGGCGTTTTCTTTCATGAGCTTTTCTGTGACTGAAAAGCCCGATACGTGATGTTATCTGCCTACCGCACTCCGGACATTCAAAAATCTCATTGCTTTGTTGCCTCTCTACTTTTTGGTTGCCGCTGTTAACTGAGTTTACAACCCTTCTCCATTGAGTTCTATTGTGAGCTGCTTTTTCCCACTCATTCTGCATGTTAATTCCCTTTAAATTTTCGTGGAAAATGTCCTTGTATCTTTTCAGTTGTCCACCCGGCCTCCTCTTACCGTCCACAAGCTCACCGTAAAGCAGAGATTTTGGTATGCGGTTTTCTTGCATTCTGCATACGTGACCAGCCCATCTTAAGCGGGATTTTGTGACCATGACTTCAATACTCTCGCAGTTAGATTTTTCAAGGACCGATACGTTTGAGACATGATGGAACCACCGGACTCTTAAGAGTTGTCTAAGGTGTCTCTGTTGCAACTTGTTCAATGCGTTCATGTGTCGGCGGTAAGGCACCCAGGTTTCGCTCCCATATATCATGGTGGGGATTATAATTGCTCGGTATACTGCAAGTTTTGTTTTTGTACTCAAGTCATGATTGTAGAAAACCCTGTCTTTTAATTTCCAGAATGCTCTTGAGGCGCTACTAATCCTGTGCTGAATTTCAGAGTCAATATTGGCCTTTTCCGAAATCAAACTGCCAAGGTAATTGAATTCCGCCACATATTCGAATAGTTCTTCTCCGATTTTTATAGCATTGTTGTGATCTTCCGGGGGAGTGCACATGATTTTAGTTTTGCCGATGTTCAGCTTAAGGCCCAAAGCCTCGTATGCCCAGGTATATGTGTTCAACATTTCTTGTAATTGTTGTACCGTGTTTGCAACTAGAGCGCAGTCGTCAGCGTATTGAAGTTCTGTGATAAATTTTGTACGTGTTTTTGCCCTGAGTCTTTTTATGTTGAACAGACGCCGTCATATCTGTATCTAATGCCCAATCCTCTCTCCTGCAGTTTGCTGTCCACTATAATGGAGAGCGCTGCCATGAATATGTTGAATAGGAGAGGCGCTAAGACACATCCCTGCCTAACTCCTGTATTTGTTAGGAATGGGTCGCTCAGTGATCCATGATGTGACACTCTTGACTTGTTGTTGTTATGGAGGCTTTTACACACTGTAAGAAATTTGTTGGGTACTCGAACTTTTCCATAATTGCCCAAAGCGCATCTCTGTTCACAGAGTCGAAGGCTTTTGTTAGATCGATGAATGCAACATAAAGTTTAGACTGCTGCTTTTTTACTTTTTCCTGTAGTTGACGGATGGAAAATATGGAATCGACGGTGCCGCGGTTGGTACGAAAACCCGTTTGCGATCCTGGGAGGATTTTTTTTCTATATATGGGTGCAGGCGGTTTGACATTATTTTTGCAAGAATTTTTCCGCCGATAGCTAATAGCAAAATTCCCCGGTAATTACCGCAGTCTGATGCACTTCCTTTGTTCTTAAATATATTCACTATATTCGCGTTGCGAAAATCGTGAGGTACCTCTCCGCTTTCCCATACGACATCAAAGAGAGCCTTAAGATGATCCATAATTTCTTTACTTGCACACTTATAGATTTCCGCCGGAATCGCGTCACAGCCAGCTGATTTGTTGCTGTTTTATGGAGGTCTTTATTTCTTGTTCTGTTATTGGGATGTCTAATACATCGAGGCTGTTATACTGAGGTATTGTGTTTAGTGCTTCCATATTGGGGTTGTTTTCTTGGTTAAGGATATGGCTGTAATGTTCTTTCCAGTGATTTCTGATTTGTTCTTCCTCTTTTAGAAGTTCGCCATTTTGAGCCATGATTGGGCAGCTTACCTTCTTAGTTGGACCGTATACTTCTTTTACAGCCTCGAAGAATTTACGATAATCGTGATGAGTGGCGTACTCTTGAATCTGATTCGCTTTTTGTGACCACCAGTTATCCTTTACTTGGCGCAGTTCTCTTCGAAGGGTGTTGTTGGCTGCTTTAAAGTTATCTACCAGTCTTGGATTAAGTGGATTTGCAGTGACGGCTTGATGTGCTCTATGCTTTTGTTCCAAAAAAGCCTGTATATGCTGTTGATTTTCGTCAAACCAGTCTGGTTGTTTCTTTTTGTTCGACTTTCCCAGTACTGCTTCGCTGGTTTTATGAATCGCATCCCTTAATTGTGTCCAGTCTTGTTCAGCTTCCAATATTGAGATTGAAGTTATCGGTGGAAGTGATTCTTTGATGGCTTCCCGGAGGGCGTCGGCGGTATTCTTGTTCTCTAGATCCCGTACGTTCAATCTGGTCATGTTGTTTTGCTTTTTACAGCGTGGATGTTTGGGTTTTAACTGGATTTTCATTTTTGAAATTAAAAGTCGGTGGTCAGTGCCGCATTCGGCATCTATTCTAGCTTTTGTGAGCCTAACATCTTTTAGATGCATCCTTCGAACGATTATGTGGTCCAATTGATGCCAGTGGCCTGATCTAGGATGTTTCCAGGTATCTTTAAACTTGTTCATCAACATGAACCACGTATTGGTGATGCAAAGATTATACTCTGCGCATGTTGTTAATAAGCGTTCACCATTGCTATTTGCGTTTTCCATTGTTTTCCCAATACGTCAGGCCATATTTCCTGTTGTTTGCCTACACGGGCATTAAAGTCACCTAGCAAGATGATTCGTTCGTGCTTTGGAATTCGTTGAAAGGCATTTTGTAATGCTTGGTAAAATTTATCCTTATCTTCAATTTTAGCGTCAAGGGTGGGAGCGTAGGCACTAATGTTGTTGACGTAAGTTTTGTCTGATATGGGGTACCTTAGGGTCATAAGACGTTCGGAGACACCAATAGGTACTTCTGTTAACTTGGTGGCGATTTCGTTTTTGATCGCAATGCCTACACCATGAATTCTCCTGTGTGTTGCGGGGTGACCTTTCCAAAAGAAGGTGTAATGCTCCTCAGTGAGACTACCTTATCTGCAAAGCGTGTTTCGCTTAGAGCGGCAATATCTATATTTAATCGGTGGAGTTCCTGTGAGACCAGTGCTGTTCTTCTCTCTGGTCGATTTGAATTTATCTTGTCCAGTAGAGTGCGGACGTTCCACTCCGCGAACGTGAAACATTGATGTTTTTTGTTTCTCCGATGATACGCTCGAGTAGGCACCCTCCCGGAGATCCGATTGAGGGGGTATTTTACCTCGGACGATAATTTTGTCCCCACTCGAATGTTCCATCATTGCTGTGTGTAAGCTGCGTGAAAAGGTTTAACTGTGGCGGTTACGCTGCCGCACAGTTTTGGCTGCAACTGTAGCACGGGATGGCTATGGCACAGTGAGGACTGCGACGATAGTTCCCTTGTGCGTTCTCGGCCGGCTAGGTGTATTTTATTACTCCTTTTCCCCAGAAGATGGTAGGTCTGAGGGTTGTATAAGGTTATACCGCCTATACTCGGACGTCAGAGCCTCGTTTGTGTAAACAGGGTGCACCACGTGAAGGTGAGGTTGACTTTTGGGTAAGCTAGGCTATATGTATCGCTTCAATACCCCTTGCACCCCAAATAAAATGTAAAGCATTACATGTCAGGACAAAAAACATTTTCTGATAAAGAATCTAGTGGGCTGCTGTAATTTTTTTAGGAAAAAATCTAGTTGGCCGCTGTTACTTTTTAGGATGTTCCTAATATTATTTTATTTGACATTACTCTACTGCAATACGTTATTATCTAGATGATTATTATTATCGTTATTTTCACTAGATTCTTAATCTAAAAATGTTTTTTGTCCTGACATGTAATGCTTAATATTTTATATTTTAATTTCCAATCGGTGAGTTTTATCAAAAAAACCCAAGAGGTAAAAAAGTTTCTAAACAAACTAAACTATCCAAATTAAAGCATTTGCATGTGTTGATAAGATTAATGATAAGATTTTTCTTTAAATTTCGTTAACAAGAATGATAGGGGTAGTTTATTTCAACTCCTTCCACTCATTTTAAAAAAGTAAAAAAATTACCTGAAAGTGTGTTTTCATAACAGTAATGCTTCCATAAAATTTCATTAGTCTATCTCTTTTCGTTTTCAAGATAAAAAATAAAAACATTATTTTTCCCCATCTTTGTACCGCGATATCTCCCCCTAATGGTTGACTTTTGACCCAACGTTTATAAAGCAAACTATCCTTTATTTTGAACAATCACCCCCTAAAGTTTTTCGCATTTGTTTTGAAACACCCTGTATAGAAGAATATTATCATAGAAGGATCAAATATCGAAAAATTAGATTACAATTTAATAATTGACCAGTTTACAAAGGAGAAATGTAGAAAGAAACACACTTGATCAATGTCCCAAATTTTTATTTTGTTTATTTATTAAGTTATTTCTTTTATGTTCTGTTTAAAAATTATAAATGTTTTAATTTTGCGTTAAATGTTGTATAATATTATTTAAAATGTTTTTTATAAAATGTTTAATAGCCCAGTCAAATTAGACAAATCGGTGGAAAACAATCCCAGTTTTGAAAATGGTTTTAATTGGTTCCTCTAGACTTGTGCTGATATGTGTCACAAGTCCCCGAAGATAAACGATGAGCTCGAGGAGAGGGGAGGGGTTAAATGCCACTTTTATGACTTTTTAGCTTATATCTCGGAAAATATGACACTTACGAAAAAACACCTTATATAGAAAATTAGAAAGCTTAGAAAAAAAAGCCTAGAAAATTCTCTACAAAATTAGTTGAATAGATTTTTTTCATAGGTCTAAGTCTATTTTTTTCATCCGTCCTTTTTTTAGTAGGTCTTAATTTTCTATAATAACGTATAATATATTATCAAATTTAAATTACAAAAAATATATGTGATTAAAGATAAGGTGCTTTAATTTTCATTATAAGATTTTTGAATTAAAGAATTATATGAAGGCATTTCTTATTTCCAACACAAAAATTAATTCAGAATCAAAATAATTTACTATTATTTTATAAATGTATTATTATTTATTTTGATCCTTTAATATATTATGTACATGTTGGTTTTGATTTGATGAAGGAATGATTGGTGTGAGCGTATCACGTCTAAAATTTATAAAATCACAGTATATACTAAAAGTTAAACTTAATACATACTTAAAAAATCATGATATCGTACTTCTTCAACGCTATTTGAACGAAAAACATCCAGCGAAAAGAAATGTGTTTGTACGGATTTGGTATATGCCATTTAATTTAGTATCCAAATTTATGAATGGCATAGTTCGGAAATCATAAATCCGGGAACAAAAATGTATAGAACCATTTTTATAGAGAATTTTGTCAGATTTATTTTTGTGTATGGAGTGTTTTTCAGTAGATGTCATAGTTTCCGAGATATAAGCAAAAAAGAGTGAAAAAATTGACATTTTACTCCCCCCCCCCACTCCTCGAGCTCATCATTTATCTTCGGGGACTTTTGACACGTATCAACACAAGTCTAGGGGAATCGTTTAAAATCATTTCCAAAACTGTGGGAATTTTTTCCGCCGATGGACCTTTTTTTAACTAATTTGACTGGGGTAAAATACATTATGTTCGTTGCAACTTTTTTTTATGTAGATAATTTAGTAAATCGTACAACACACTACATACCTAACCATAATCATTATGTATAATAACAAACGTAGGATAGGGGGGCCAGAAAAAAAAACCACTTGGGGCCCAATGGCCCTTAAAACCGGCCTTGGTCCAGTTAGTGGAGTGTTCGCTCCTTTTCTAGCTCGATCATTTGCTTTTTCATTGCCTTCTATCCCTTGGTGAGCAGGCACCCAGAGCACCCAGGACTTTGATAGATAGATAAGAGTCTATGATAAAACTATATTTAAAAAAAAATTAGGCTAGAAAATTTACGACACATTTTTTAATGAATTTGACGCATTTTTTGCCGAAATCTAAAACAAATTGTATTTCAGTGTCTCTTCTTTTCGCCTGTAGGAGTTTGCAATGAAGTGGATACTTCACCTGAATAATAGTAGATACCTATCGTAATAAACTATTATAGTTTAATTAAGCAATTAAACGGGAACATAAACTCTGAATTAATTAATTCAATAACGGCCAATCAAAATTTTAACCGGGTGTTAACAGCTAAGAGCAGATTATGATATTCACAGGTCGTATCACAGCCTCCAAAACTGACCATTACATGAGTTCTATTTGAAGAAAATGCCTTCCCGTATATTGTTATAGGGTCGTTACATCAGTCGTAACAAGTGGAAGCAAAAGCAGGGGCATGAATTAATTTATTCATAAAATGCTCGCTTGCGGCAAAGTTTGCAGAGCAATAATGTAGAATCAGGATAAACATAATGAGAGAGAGAGAGAGAGAGAGAGAGTTGTAAATTTTATACTAATCAACCACCAGGGTTTTTAGAGTATTTTTAGAATTGTGTGGCTTGAAGTTTATTAGGTTGTAATGTTGAATGTATTATAGAGAATTTATATTTTGTCGATTAAATTGGGTATGTGTTAGAAAGGTAATCTTATTAGTGTTTTTGTATTTTAGAGATTCGCTTAAGTTGATGGCTTTGACTAAAACGATTAAGGAAGGAGTATAATGCTATCCATGTATTCATGCATGGTGGGCGGAAAAAGGACTCTAGGGTGGGGATCCTTGACAGTTCTGTTTGACAATTCATTTCACACATTTGAATTTGATTTGAAATTTTGTGGATTTGTCAGTCTTTACTGAGCTTATTTTATGTTATTTATTAATTATTCTACTACTGATAGTTGCATAAAGGTAGCAAATCTAGATGGACATTGTAGCAGAACTTAAATTAACAGTGACACTACTGCGATTTATCGAAAAAGACGAGAAATTGACTTGAAAAATAGTTGGTTGTGTAGCGTGCGGTAAATCTCGGTCAAAAATCGAGGAAATAATAGAATAACTTTTCGCTAGTAAGTGACTATATAATATACATACGTGTAGTAAACCGATCATTTATGAAATTCACTTAAATTAACTAAATATATATTTTTTCTTGCATTTTTGCTTTTATTTACTACTTGTCAAGAAATTTGGATACGTTAACTTATCTATTTTTTATAACAATTTTAATAATTACCAGCATTTATCCCAAGTCTACCGTATATTATAGTTTTACATTTTTTAAATAAAATTAGAACGGCACTGATAGACCGGAATTTAAGTCGGTCATATTTGAGTCCTATCGCGGTTGACCTTAAGTTTTTTATATGCTAATTCCTTAATATTTTTATTCAAAGGTTGACGGTTATGTACACTGTACCTCTTGAATAGCTATTTTGCTATCTAGTACGCGAAGTGCTACTTTGGTGATCGATACTTGAATTTTTTAACTTTATTATTATTATATTATTCCTTCGAAAAAAAGCGTGAGCTTGGAATGTATGTTTTTTTTTATTACTGAACATCGTCATCGATTTCCTTTTAGGTCGTTTTAATACTTGGTATTTCTGATGCTTGCCGCCGTGGAGGAACTTACTAAAATGACGGTCAAT
>NW_022145869.1:19284-34756 GCF_002938485.1 Sitophilus oryzae | reverse complement strand
GACGGGCAGCTACGGTCCGTGCTGTGCCGGACAAGTGGGCGACAAGCTTTATTATATATGCGTGTAAACACGCATATAACAAAAGTATCACTTCAACACATTGCCTCTTATGAGCATAATATACAGGGTGGCCCATCGAAAACGTTCCGCAAGGCATAACGGCCGGGGTAATTTTTTTTTTCAGAAAATTCAAAAACACGTCAATTTTGTTTGTGAGGGGGACAACTTTTGCCCCAAAAATGATTGCTAAATTTTCAACCCTCTAAGCGGGGGTGTCATCCCCAATTTTTTTTCAAATGGAAAGGGGGGTCAAGTGGTACCGCAATAAAAAGGGCTTTCTATTCTCTATATTTCCCCGCCTCGTTTTTGAAAATCGGTCGAGTCATTGAGAAAATATGAAGGATTGAAATTTGAAAAGTTTATTTAAACATTTATCAGAGTAAATGATAAGGATAAATTTCTTCGACCAATTTGCTGTTTTTTCTTATTATTTCGAGATGTTTACGCATTTTTTCACTTGACACAAGGTTGAACGATCCGGTGCGGTAGTTGCTAGATAGCTGTTCTGTGACTTATGCGTTGAAGTTCTTTTCAATATCGTTAAACTTTTTAACAATTATTATGGTGTGCTCACTTACAGAAAAAATGGAAATAATCGAACTCTATTTTAAAAATAATGAATGTGGCAATCGGGTTGCGCAGATATTCAATGAACGCCATCCTGACAACCACCGTTATGGCAAAATTGTTCGCGAGTTAGTAGCAAAATTGCGCGAAACTGGTTCTGTTATGAATAAAAAGAGACAGAGGGAAAATCATGTACTGGGCTGAAGACAACCCCAGGGTTTTTCACGAGGTGCACACACAAAACCCTCAGAAATTGAACGCATGGGCTGGTATTTTTGGAAATTCTCTTGTGAGTCACTTTAACGATATTGAGAAGAACTTCAACGCACAAGTCACAGAACATCTATCTAGCAATTACCACACCTGATCGTTGAACCTTGTGGCAAGTGAAAAAATGCGTAAACATCTAGAAATAATTAGAAAAAACATCAAATTGGTCGAAGGAATTTATCCTTATCATTTACCCTGATAAATGTTTAAATAAACTTTTCAAATTTCAATCCTTCATATTTTCTCAATGACTCGACCGATTTTCAAAAACGAGGCGGCGAAATATAGAGAATAAAATGCTCTTTTCATTGCGGTGCTACTTGAGCCCCCTTCCCATTTGAAAAAAATTGGGAGATGACACCCCCGCTTAGAGGGTTGAAGATTTAGCAATAATTTTTCGGGCAAAAGTTGTCCCCTCACAAACAAAATTGACTGTTTTTGGATTTTTTGAAAACCACCCTGTATTCTTCATTATACATTTTTTGGGAAAGTGCGCTATAAAATCGTATTTGCGGCATAATAAGTTTTTAAAAAAATGAAATAATAAACCCATATCCTTATTTAAAAGAAATAAAGTTGATATTTCCAGAAAAAACAAAAGGTTGATGGTTTTGGCCTTGCTGCCAAATTGCAACCGCAATGCTGGATTTGCGTCTTGCGTAAGGGTACGCACACAAAGAAAGCTCATTAATCAGCGCTTATTTCCATAGAAAACAATCGTCAGAGCCAGCGCCGAAAACCACAATTTGTACACTGGCAAGCTTACAACAAGCGCCGACAAGTTTTTTCTGCGTGTAGGTGTATTTAAAGCTAGTATGGGAACTATCGAATGAATACTATCGAAACATTCGATAGTTGCAATTCATTCGAATAATTCGATAGTTGTAAGAAAACATTCGTTGAAAACTATTCGAATAAAAATTATCGAATAGATCCGTCATCTGTCTTGAAATATTGTATTCTAGTAATTCGGCAGCAAAAACCATTCATTTATAAAATTCATTCATTTATGAAATTCATTCATTCGTCAGGATCGATTATAATAAAATATTAACTGAATTTTAGTTGTCGCCCGGCGACGTAGGTTTCCAAACCCGACAGCGGTCGGTGGCAATGCTATGAAAGAAGCCGGCATCTTTGATTTTTTGCGGAGTCAGATATAGATAACGACACATTATTTTTTTTATTGAGGTGCTAGTATTTACACAGAAAATACATTATGAAGGGCGCTGTTGCCATATTTTGGTATTAGTTGATATTAGCAAAGAATATTATTGTTTGGCTTTAGTTAGTTAGGGATAGTATGTCTATATATTCTGAATTTTTTTTTATTAATATCCTGTTGTTACACTGCAATAATACTTGTTATTTTGGATGTAAGAAAATGATTTTTAATGTTTTTAAGCAAAGACTGGTTTAATAAATAATAATAACAGTAATAATTTGTTATACCTATTAACAACAAAATTTAAAATGATTTAATATAAATATTTTTTTTAAGTATTAGCAAAATATAAACAACAAATTAGATGTCAAAATTATTTATATTAGATCCTATTTAAAAATAATATAGTCTCTAAATTTTTTGGCAACGTTGGTTTATTGAATAATAATAATTACAGAACTAATTTGTTATATTAACAACAAATTTTAAAATCATGAAATATAAACATTTATTAATTTTCTAATCATGCAGTGTAATGGAACGAAAATATAAATAAAAAATTAGAAATCAAAATTATTTATATTAGGTGCTTCATATTTCTATTTAAAAATTATATTTACTTTTACTGGCATTTACTTTAAAAAATAAATGAAATATTTCTTCGCAAAAAACTACATGTAAGAGAATTAGCATAAACAAAATACAAAATCGTTAACTTTTTTTTAAAATTGGCACCTGTAAAACTTTCATTTTAATTTTCTCACCCCATAGTTTGAGTTCGATAACCATTTACTTAACCACATTACTTTAATATGATTATTAAGTTCAACTAATTCATATTATTAAAACATCTAAAATACAAATATGTACTTTTAAAATTAATTTAAGTTCATCTCATCTCTCTTAAAAATTGCTACTTCTCAAAATTTCCCATTAAAAAATAGACCATATACCATATAAAATTAAATAATTGAAAGATCGGACTACGGAAAACCACACAACTTTTCGGAAAAATTTTGACCACCTGCACATGCACACAATCGTCAATAAATAAAATTAAAAAATAACTACTATTTTAGTATTTTAACTATTTTAGTAAACGCAAAAATAGCACAGTATTTATACGGTGAAGTTATAAAAATTTGGAAGAACTAATAATGCACTGACGCATACAAAAATCAAACGAATACTAAATTTCATTTATCAAAAGCATTCGATAGTCGTGGCTCAACGATAACCATTTAGTCGCACGGCGAGGTTGTCACATATGCTTTACTATACAAATGAATGAATGATTTTATTCGAATAAAACCATTCGATAGTTGAAATCATTCATTCATTAACCATTCGATAGTCTAATTCATTCGATAGTTCCCATCGCTATTTAAAGCTCTTTTTAATTATATTATTGGCGCTTACTTTTTACTTTCATTGTGTACTATTGAGACGACTTGTAGGCTGGTAATAAGCGCTGATTAACCAGCCTCTTTGTGTCCATTCCCTTTAGGGTACGCAATTTTAATTTTGATCGCTTGTTGTCTGTGCTGGGTCTGCATATTGTGGTTTTTAGCGAGGGTTACCTAGCTTGTGTGTGCGTGCCACAAGATTCCTACAAGAGGAATGTAGTCAGGTGATGTGTGAGGTTTGACTCCATAACTTGTGCTTCTTGTGTCCATCTCTTGTGCTTCATGTACAAGCGTGTGCAGTGGCTTAGGGATGATCTTTGACAGCTGGTCTATCCATCGGGAGGGTGAGCGGCCTTTGGCTTTTTTTCCTGAACCTGGCCCTGTGTAATGAGTTTCTCCATACAGTCAGTATCCCTCCTCATAACGTGACCGAAATATTTAAGTATCCGTGACTGAATAGAAGTTGAGAGACGTTCTGTGATGTTTTAAGTTCTATTAAAGAATAATAATTATAGTGTAATACATGCTTATTGCTTTTTAGAGAATATGACGTTGTTGTGGTTGGTGGAGGAATTGTGGGTGCAGCTTCAGCAAGGGAACTTAAAATACGCCACCCTAAGCTTAAAATGGCTATATTAGAAAAGGAAAGCGAATTAGCAAAACATCAAAGCGGTCATAATAGTGGAGTTATACACGCGGGTATTTACTATAAGCCAGGTAATCAACCTCATTAACTTTATTTAATGAACTGCTCTACTTGTTCTATTTTAGTATTCATAGTATTATTAATTATCCGTCAGCGTAATGTGGTAATGTGGTATTAAAAAAATGTTAAAATTGCATTTTACTTTAAATATGTACTTAATATAAACATATCTATATTTAACCTCAGAACCAATAAAAATTGTCTATATATAGGGTGAGTTTTCTATGATGTTCTCTTGAGGGAGATCTGAAACTACTGGAGATAGAGAGTCGTTTAAATGGGGGAATTGCAGCAGTTTTAGGGTCATAAATATGCGCCTTTCAGATTTTTGAAAAGTTCATGGCTTACTATATATTTCTGAAAAACAAATTTTGGCTATTTTAAAATTTGTCCCAATTCCATTACAATCTATTTTATACAAAGTGTTCAGATAAAAAGTTGTAGATAATCACATTCCTAATGAGTTTGTGTTCTCCGATTTTTTATAAAACCTGTCATTTTTGACATATGACACAAACATATTTTTTTTAAATGGAAACCATAGTTGGCTATGACTTCATAAAAAGCGCCATTTTTTAAGCTTTTCAGCAATATAAGCTATAATATGTTTCTTTCACATAATTACTGAGTTATAGCCAATTCTTATCTTTCTTGACTCGTTATAGCCAATTCTTATCTTTTTCGAAATATCTAGTAAGCCATGAACTTTTTCGAAAATCTGAAAAGCGCATATTTATGACCCCACAAAACTGCAATTCTTTCCCCATTTAACTGACTCTCTATCTCCAGTAGTTTCCGAGATACCCATAGAGAACATCGTAGGAAACTCACTAAGAAACTACTAGTTTTAATATTTTACAACCATAGCAATAATCAATCGTTGTTCATCAACAATAAAATTCGTAAAGTAACCACTCCCGAACTTGTAACGTCACTTTCTTTCGACACTGTTTTTCCCATTTTTGATTATTATTTTAATGTACTTAATTCAAATTCGCGTCCACACCGTTACTTAGGGTGCCCAACGGATATAGACGATTTGAGTCCGTAGGCAGGGTCGCCATGTAAAAATGTGTTTAGGGTCATGTAAATGATTACTCGTTTGCTGCCATACTAATACTAATTTATTCTACCTTTGAATAATATAAATTTATAATGTTCGGATTGATTGATTGGATACGTCTCATAAAAGCCGTTGACGTTCTGTATTAAACAAAACGACAACGATTTCAATTTTTTTCAAGAAAAACCTTGTACAATGTACCTAGAATGCTTAGGAGGGAGTTAGTGCCCGCGACCTTACAGATATACATATTGTGTACTTCCTTTCTTGTTCCCCTCTACTCATCATACAGGCTCAGGGCTTTAACAAAGCCAGTATCTGAGACGGCTCCACAGAGGCCAGCTTCCATTCTCGACATCATCAGCCGTACCAAAGTTCATGGCACGAACAGTCATCGTCTCGGCGCACTCAGTTCCCCATTTTCCCCACAGAATCTGCATTCGCCGTTGTTTCTCAGCTTCACTGAGGTGTTCGTTGAGGAGACAGTGTCCTGTTAGAAACCCCGTGACAATCCGAAGATTATTTTTACTTAAATAAAGGAAAATCTTTGATTTTTCTCGGTCGTAAGTTCTCACGAACTCTTTCGAGTGTCTTAGACTGTTGGAGAACACCCCATTTCAGGTTACGGTGGAGTCTTTCAAGTTATTCAGTTCTGCTTTAAGTTGGTTTCTACTTGGGAAGCAGAAAGGTCCTGGTCCGGGGGTCCTAACATCATCATCTATCCCTTGGTGAAAAAAACCTTATAATCGTGTTTCTGGGGTCGAAATATAGTACCTACTCCAAAAATATTTGAACATATTTAAGACTTACTCTGTATTAGTATAACTGTTTCTTCTAATATGACAAAGAAAATTAGAGGATGAAATATAAAATATATTCAGAATCGACAATTAAAGAAGTTTTAATTTTGTAGGATCCCTTAAAGCAAAATTATGTGTGTAGAAGGTTTACAACTGATGTACAAGTATTGCGACCAAAAGAAAATACCCTACAAAAAGGTAGGAAAACTCATTGTGGCGACCAACGAAGTAGAAGTGAAGAGACTTGCAGATCTTCATGATAGAGGTAAGCATAATATTTCCTCTAAAAAATATTTTATATTTCTTTTTTATTTCTGGTAAATTCTAAGTAGTTTATCACTGTAGGTCTAAAACTGATTTGCTGTTTCAAAATATGCCTTGACCAATAATACTGATTTTGGTAAGCACTTCATTCAGATGTTTGCGGATTGAGGGTTACATGTATTTGTAATTTGTTGATATATTTTTTTGTATTATTTTACGTATACCAAAAGTCGTGACGAGTGAGACTGATCTTGGTCTTGTAGACTTGGTCTTGCACAAAAAACAAGACCGATAAAGCATATAAAACTCTTGCGGTCTTGGATTTTCTTTCTGATTTTTTGTTAGGCTAAACTTCATTCAGATCTAACTATCTCCTGATGAAAATTAGCAACACGCGTTCAGTAAAATAAAGTGACGTTTTGGTGTATTGTGGTGAATTACTGTTTTATTTTGCTGTTGTAACACCAAAGATTCCTACTGTAATCTTATTTTATCTTTTTAGATAATAATTAAGATGAGTTCTTGTAAATGCAAAAAAGGTTGCAACGCAGCCTGCAGCTGCAGAAAAGCAGGATTACACTGTTCGGTAGTGTGCGGTTCGTGCCAGGGAAGAGCGTGTTCAAATTCTGAAATAACTCTAGAAGATCCAGGGGACGACGAAGAAATCGATTCTCGATTAGAAGAATTAATGACCAACAAAAATATCGAAGACATAGACATTAAACAAAAACCAGATGAACAGTTTGATGAAGAATATATTGATGAGTCAATTGATCAACCTTCTATGTCAAAAAAAGCAGACGGTGAAAATACATAATACTTATAAAGCATATCATGTCACATGGATATAAAAATAGAACATTTGCAACGGCAAGAAAGTAGATTAGGACTATAGGGGAAATCACTTAAAAAAAGTGTGCCGAGTGCTCTGCCGCCAGGTGGTGTGGAAACGAGCACAACAAAAACACAAATTTGTACTGGCAAATTATTCAAATCTTCATAGAATCAGTGTCTCATATTAAATGAACCACTAGAAAATATATGCTTTGTATTTAAGCGCCTTTATCTCGTTAACCTGTTCATGCACGAAACTGGTGAGCAGGACCTTTTTCGTAGAGAATTATTAATAGCTTTCTTTTTGGTCTCTTGCAAATTTTCTGTACAGTGCACCCAAACCGAGTTATTTAAAAAAAAAACATAAAAATGTCATAATTTGACAGAATTTTTTTAAATTTAGTAGATTATTCAACAAAGCAAAACAAAGAGAATAAGTGTTATTGCAGCTTGCCCCTAATTATTTCCACCTAAAACCACTTACTGGTCTAAAGGAAATATGACAAAATTCAAACGTTCAAAAAATAAAAAAAGTTTCAAAGTTTGATAGCTGTTGATTCTACCTTTTAAACGAAGTTTGAATCTATCAATCAATGATACGCTCATGAAATCTATCTTAAGAGCGTTAAGACTTGGAAAGAAAATTGGGGGACTTTCGAGGCGGAATATCACGAAAATTACTAATTCAACGTAAAAAATTATAAGAACCATTTTTGGAGGTAATTATCTAAGCTTCATTTTTTATTTGAAGAAAAATTTTGTAAATTGCATATTTTGGCAGATATTTTAAAAAACTGATTTTGACTCAGTGTTACAATGTTTTCAAAAGGTACACAATCCGCCTGAAAAGTCTCGGTCGACGAATTAAGCCGTGGTTTCAACCTTCAATTCATCATCATCATCATCATCATTTTTAGCTTATTCAACCATTTCCAATTATGGTATCCCTCCCTCACATACTCTCTTTGTAGTTGGATCCATTGTTGTATATTGTTGGCTATCATGGTCCCATCCTCTAGGTCTCTTTAATTCCTTGCGTAGGTACCATGCTGGAATTATTTTGGTCCATCTGTTGCCTGCCCTTCTTGCCAGCTGTCCTGCCCATTGCCAGTTGAGCGATTTCATTCTGTGGATGACATCTATTATCTGAATCTTTTGTCGTATCCACTCTATTCTTTTAAGGTCTTTCTTGGTTATTCCCGGCATATTTCGTTCCATTGAGCGTTGTGCGATTTATAATACACATTTTTATTTACTTACAAACAGGTGTTTACCCGACATTTGCATAAAATTTCAAAAGAAGCAATACTGATTTAATATAAAAAAATCATCAGAAAAATATTGTTTCTTTCTTTTAAGTTTCATTTGCATAAAACTATTTAAAAAAATAGTATTAATTTAAAGATTTTGTAAGTAGAAATGCTTTTAGTAAAAGTCTATTAAAAATATGCAAGAGTCTGACGACAAGACCAAGACTGGACACTGCAAAACCATTACTATTTATTAAACCTCAAGACCAAGACCAAGGGGGTCTTGCAGTTTAATTAATAGTATATATGTCTTGCAATTGCTCATCACTATCCAAAAAACTTTTAATTATACACTTTTTATACGTTCTGAAATTAATTTGTAATATATTAAAAATACTGCTTGATTTCCAGCTATACAAAATAAAGTTCCTGATATCAAACTACTGAACGGAGTAGAAGAAATTCAAAAAATTGAACCCTATTGTGTGGGACTTCAAGCCTTGTGGTCACCTCATACAGGAATTATTGACTACACATTGGTCACTAAACAGTATGGAATAGACTTTAAAGAACAAGGTGGAGAAATCCATCTTAATTTCGAAGTAATTTATTATCTATAGTATACTATTTTTGTATGGTAATTTTAGATAGAGCCCTTTTAGGTCAACGGTTTTGAAAATTCCAAAGACAATAACTATCCAGTATTAATTAAATCTACAGATGGGCAACAAGTCAAAAGTAAATACGTGTTAACTTGCGGTGGACTTCATTCAGATAAATTAGCAGAATTATCAGGTACGTCTAAAATTATTTATTTATTTATTTGTAATCCTAAAGATCTATTTTGCTGCATATTATAATTTCTTGTGTGAGGCTTTACGGTTTCATTTGCCAATAACCAATATATAAATTTATCCATAAATCATACAATAACGGAAATTTTATTCATTCATATGGTGGCGTTTAATTAATGTGATATGTTATCCTTTTGGGATAAAACTCGGGATAAAATTACTAGATTCCACTCCTGGAATACTGAAATAAAAAATACGAATATTCTCGAGACTCTCGCAGACGCTACGGTGGGGTATTAGCATGAAAAAGGTGATCGAAATTCGAAAAAGCAAATGTGTTTAAGATTTCCCAAAAAAAGATAAATGATAAGTTAAATCATCTCTGCCATGAAAGGCGTTGCTATGGGTGTGTTTAGTTGCATTCATTTGTTTCAACGAAACATCAAAGTTGTTACTTCTCACAGATAAGAGATAAATGGCTAAATTTTATGTTTAAAATTATAAATTGTTGTTGTTCTTGTTCTCTTTTTACGTTTATATTATTGTCTTGATTGAAAATGGCTCAGCAAGCTGCAGGTATGTATTCTACAAAAACGTATTATTTATTTTGATATTCTCTATACTAACGATTTTTTTTGCATCTAAAAGTTAGGCGTTCAGAAAATTTGATTAAATCTGTGACATTTTTATTATACTTAGAGATTTAGTTGCGCATTTCGAAGAATTCAGCATATTGTCTATATACGTTTTACTTAGTAAACATTGGGTTTTCATACAGTAAAATAAGATACTGCGACTTTTTGCGACTTTGCTGATAAAATGAGAAAAACATTCTTGGTTTCCTCTAATTTGCCAATCAGTGATATACTAAAGCGAGGTGTAAACCGCGATGGGGCTGATTACCAACTTTAATATGGAAAACTAATATTGCGCCATCTATGATCAATTGATCAAAACTATGATTTAAGGTTATTGTGGTTATTGTTTTATTTCCTTTCAGTGTTCGTAGTTCGTAAATATGTGTGTCAATTGAAAAGAACGAACAAATTTCGAGTGGTTTTTATCTTAAATATTACTTGTATTGAATTAATTAAATTAATTAAGTAAATTAAAAAAGTAATATTGATAAAAACCGAAATTTGTTCATTCTTTTCAATTGACACACATATTTAGAGACACTGAAAGGCAATGAAACAATAACCTTAAATTATAGTTTTGATCAATTGATCATAGATCCAAAATTTCAGAGGGCGACAGCAAAAAAATTCAACTTGGGAAATAACGGAGACCCTAGTCAACACCCGGTACATTGCTTTTCACAGTTAATTCTTGTGCTGACTTTTAAGCCAGAGAAATACATTTTAAACCAATTTAAATTTTTTTAACCAAATCGAAGCTGATTCAAACCCTCTTTCAAACTATATTATGGTATTTAGTGTTTCCTATACCTATCTAGCTCAGATTTTGAATAAAAGGCCATTTTTCAATAAAATGCCATGGCAAGTCTATAGTGACAGTTAGTAGCTATTTTAAAAATTGAAATTAGTTTATGGGCATAAGTTTATTTCTCTACTTTTAAACTCAGCACAAGAATTAATTCTGAAAATTATTGTACAGGGTGTTATTCTATTAATAACCTTTTCTATTGTAGCATGCATATTTAAATATCTCAAAAACCAAATATTATAAACATATTTAACCACAGCCAAAGCCTTTTTGGGTCAAAGAATCCAAAAATTCAATAAAATACCGGGTGTTCTGTAAAAAAATATAACTTTGGTATGGCGCATTGCGTCCCCACATGTACCCATAAAATATGCTGTTTCTACATCTTTCCGTTTTCGCATAATCAACCGGGGCGAGTGAGGTGCGCAACCCTGTACATTCATTATTTTTCTGTGTTTTTTAAAACACTTTTGCCTGTCATTACCTGTAAACTATGTATTTCTTTTTATAATAATAATATATTTATTTATAATAATAATTTTCAGCTTCATTCAGAACCTCAAACTAGAATAAATTACTGGTTTCAATAATTATACTCTATATTTAAAAGTTTATATCATCACAATGCATAAAAGACAATTAAAATTAATAGAATATCCTAGCAACAGCATGCGGTAGTCAGTAGTATCCACAGAGAAAGCCTTCTAATTAGCTTATAAAACAATGAACTTTGTTTAACCACAATTTTTCTAGGATGATAATCAAAGGCCAAAGTGATATTATTTGCATATCTTAAAGTATTATTAGTGGAAAAAGTTAGAAGTTCTTTAGCTTTCTCTACTAACTTAAAATTAATACCACCAATTTTGACGTTAATTCAATTGAATGCTTACTGGCTGCAATACGGCATTGCTCAGCATTACGGATGAGATATTAGAGGCATGGGATGAGGGCAAATTAACAGTATTAGTTTTGTTGGACTTTAGTAAGGCCTTTGACACTCTTAGCCATAAAATCGTTGTTTCAATTTTGCAGAGTGTTGGACTTTCAGAACAGGCTGTTCACTTACTCAAGGAGTTTTTAAAAGACAGAAGTCAAGTAGTAACTTATGGCGGTGAACAGTCTGCCTTCAAAGCAGTCACTAGCGGTGTACCACAAGGCTCGATTTTGGGCCCTCTGTTATTTAGTATTTATACTTCTCATTTTCCGAATACATTACTGTCTAGCAAATATCACCTTTACGCTGACGATACACAAATTTACTTGTCATTTTCTCCTGAAGAAAGTATTCAAGCTATCTCGGCATTAAATTATGATTTGAATCAATTTTCTCTCACGGCAAAAAATCATGGTCTTTTTTTAAACCCTAAGAAGTCTGTAGTATTAGTTTTTGGTAAGGGTGGTGAAGGACAAAAGTTTTTGGATTCCTTTTCGAACTCAATTGAAATAAATAATTCACCTTTACTGATAAAAACGAGCGCAAAAAATTTAGGAGTTATCATGGATCAAAATCTCAGATTTCAAGAGCATATAAATGCATCCCTTCAGAAGCTTATTTAATTTGAAACTCTCTTTTCCAAATCGTCATTTAATTATAATTTAGACAATATGAAAAAAACAATGTTATGCGAGGCACTGGTATTGTCACATTTAGAATTTTGGCGAATGTTCTCTATGGAACCTTGCATTACAAAGCGAATTGGCAATAGTTCAAAAATTGCAGGAATTCTTGATACGTCTAATTTTTGAGATCCGGAAATATGACCATATTAGTCAAGCATATAAAGCATTCAGGAGCAGCGTGGTTATGACCAGCATGAACGGAAGTGGCGCCAGCCTTCATCTTTAGGCCCCACCTTCTTACTGCTTTGCTGCCGACAAAAATTAATTAAACCAATCAACCACCATATCTTTACGAGAAAATTCAGTTTCGCACAGACATTCATAATATTAACATTAGATTTAAGGAAGTAACGATTCCTATTACCAAAAGTAAATAGTAGTAACGAGTCCATAAAAGTAACTAAAAGTAAAAAATAAATTTAAACGACTTCTCTAAAATATTAACAGAGTCTAGGCTACATCTTGAAGAGAATTGTTCTTCAGCACATGGTTGGACAGCATAAATAAATGGATTATAATTATAATGAGCATGTTCAATGTTAAGTTTGCTTGTCATATATTTGATTTTGTTTAATATATTTTTTTTTTTTTTTTTTTTTTTTTTTTTTTTTTTTTTAGTAAATTTATTTTTATACTGTGATGCACAATTTTATACGGTTTTTTTTTTTTTTTTTTTTTTTTTTTTTTTTTCGATAATTTAATTATTGTTAACAAATATTTCTCTCGGTGGTTATAAACAGAGGGTAGATATCTAATCTGCTCAACTGAACCTCGCCCTTTTGTACCACTTACTTTTTTTTCTCTCTTTCTATTTATGTATATGGCGCATCAGTTGTACAAATAAATAGCCTTTATTATTACGTATTCATTATTAATTTAACACTTTATTGCGAATTCTGAGGTGAAGCCCTTAAATCACAAAATATCGTGGAAAATGTGCTTTAAATCCCCTTACTTTAGTGTATGTCCTAGGGAATCCCCCAGAATCCGATTTAGATGTAATACTTGCTTTTTTTAAGCGCTGGAAAAAGCGGCAATTGATCAAGGGAATCATTTACCCCGTTCCCGATCCTCGTTTTCCATTTTTAGGAGTCCATTTCACTCCAAGAATGGACGGAAGCGTTTGGTTAGGCCCAAATGCTGTTCTAGCTTTTAAAAGAGAAGGATACACGTGAGTACATTATGTACCTTTAGACTCAAACGAACCCCAAATTCAATATTTCTATAGTACAGGATATCAAGCTATCAAACTAATGTACGGCCTTATTCCTCATCCGGATTTTTGAAAAACTGGCCCCTTTTAAATTTTGGGTTCGCGTCAGAGAGGCTGTGAAGATCTATCCCTCTTTACAGGTTAAACAATTGCAACGATTTGTTCCATCGATTACGTCGGATGATGTTATTTCAGGCCCTGCAGGAGTTAGGGCACAAGCTTTAGATGCTGAAGGTATGACTTTTAGCGATGCAAATTGGTCTGCAAATTTGCAAATGCAAGATGCAGACCAAGATTCCCTTAGTCTTGGTCTTGTCTTGCAGAGGCATTGTCTGTTTCTTGCGTCTTGCTGATGACCTCTTTGCGTTGAGTGTTAGCACTTGGTGTTAATAGATTGCTCATACTTAGCAATCTTACAACATATAAAAAACAATAAAAGTTTAGCAAACCATTACCAAATTTAAAATTTTCTAGACAAATAATAACTTCGTTGAAAAATTAGGGCCTACTTTTACATTTTCTTACCAACCTACTATCGCTACGTTAAAAAAATTATGATAAAAGTTTTTTTTTTGTTATATTTTAGGATTATTTTCTACATTATTATCGGTTTCTAAAATATCTCAAATAACCAAATATTATAAACATATTACTAAGGATCTTCTGTGATTTAACCCTGTATAATAACGCCTTTTTTAACAAAAAAAAGCTATAAAGTGTGAGGCAATCATTGTATTCCAGAACCCGAGTTTTTCCAAAACCTGAAATAAAAAATTGCATGGGATCCCCGCGTCGGTTAAAAAAAGTTTAAGTTTGCCTTTTGTTATCTCAAAACATATCAGCTAATTTGAAAATCTAAAAATACTATCAGCATAGCCCTACATAAAGTTGATATAGAATGTGCAATTAGTTTTTGATTTCAAAAACATAGTAACTAACAGGAAAAAATTTAAATGATTCAAAAAAAAGTCAATTTTCCAAAAAAAGCCTCAGCCAATCCTTGAAGATTTTTAAAACTTGATGGTATCTTAGTGAACATCCCAAAACGCAACTTTGCCCCAATTTAAACCATGTTCGTATCTATAACGATTACCGAGAAGATACAATGCTTCGTTTACCTCGAATTGTTAGCACCTATCTAATTATAGTTTGATTCAACGCAGTATTCTAGATTGAATATTTTTAAGAAAAACGCTGGAATTATTATAATTTTTTATTTATTTATTAATTATCTTTGCAACTATCGAAATATATTTTGAGCTCATCAAGCCTATTTTCAGCTTTCATTTATTCCCCAGAAAACTTCCCAATAACTTTAATTACATTTTGTGCAAAATGATTCATAGCGACAAAGCGATATAACAAGCTATGTAAAGAAATATTTGTAGAGTATGACTCCTGATTGTCTTTACAAAGGGAAAATATTTTTATGTATTGACATTTTTAGAAAAACATTCCAATCATCGAAATTTTTCTGCCAAAAAGTAAATTAAAAATAAAAATAATCCATTAAATAATCCAACACAAGTAAAAAATATAAAATAATATTTTCTTTATTTTTGTTTAAAATTGAATCTTGTGAAGAAAAATTTATTTTGGACACTTTCCAATGTGCCAAATCACGTTGATTTCGGTCAAAAATATTTTTTGATTTGACGTCGCGCGCCAACTTTTGTTGATTTTTCCCATAAAATGTAATTTTCTTTTTAGGTAAATTCCTTTTTGATACTGAGGACGTTCTGTGTTCGATATGAGTACAAACGGACTGGGCGAGGATTCAGTACGGAAGGTTCGGTACGCAACTGCCGGACAAATGCCCCAGAGTCCTGGGGCCAACCCAAGCCTCTTTGCCATTCGCCAAAATGTGCCGATAAACTCGAAGTGAATTCAAATTCATCAAAGAATCGTCATAAAAAGAAACACAGCTTGAATACGAAATATAGCATGCTAAACTTAAGGCTTGGGAGTAGAACTTTACCTACAAAAAAATCGATCTTCTCTGCCTGGGTGG
>NW_022145869.1:5175-19041 GCF_002938485.1 Sitophilus oryzae | reverse complement strand
TTAGTCGGTGACTTTAATAACAAGATATTTTGTACTTGTTCATTCATTGAGTCTGAAACTACTGAAGAATTGCAGTTTGTGGGATCATAAATAAGCACCTTTCAGATTTTTGAAAGTTCATGGCTTCATTTCGAAAATCGGTTATTTTAAATCTTTAACCTTATAAGCTGATTTAGACAAGCCAGATAAAGTTACAGATAACCGCTCAATAAGACGGCCTGTTTTGACGATGACAAACGCGTTCTTTTTGAACCAGTTGAAGCGCCATTTTTTTAGCAGGCTGATGTTTTTTCTTTTCGAAATAATGAAGGTTTATAATTTTTAAACAATTTCACTTAGTTAGCCATGGAAACAAGTTTAACGTCTTTGCTCTCGGAAATGTGAAGCTGTCACATCCAAACTTCGTAAATTAAAATAAGCAAAAATTGTAAATATGAATTTTTCAAATGAAGAAAAGCGTGAAGGATTATTGGTTCATCTTTTCTTGACCATACATTTTCGAGGATACGTTAACCGGTGAATGTTACGTTTTTTAGAGAACGGTTTTCAAGACATGTTAGAGAAGTTACATTTACTTATAGCCAATTCTGATCTTTCTTGATTAATTTCAATTGGATTGCATGGTATTCTTATTCTATTATGATTTAGAAAACTTTAAAAAAATATATATTACTAAACGGTTCCTTACAATTTACATTACACAAACTAAAACTTAAAAAATAATATCATTGCATACACTAAGTTATTTTAGAAAGTATTCAAAAAATCCGCCATTGTTTTGAGTTGCATCTTTTTAAAACTGAATTACTACCTATTCTCATAGAAGGACCGGTCGACTTAATTAAACTTCTCTCGTACCACCACTTCGAGTGCCTCTCTTAATTCACAAGTTCTTTTGTAAACCTTATTGTTAACCATACCACATAAAAAAAAAATCTAAAATGGATAGGTCAGGTGATTGAGGAGGCCTATACAATTGGTCCACCTCTTTCTATTCCTGAGTTTGCATAATTATGATATAAATAATTTTTAACATTTCTTTCATTATGAGGGGGGGGGGGTCGTAATAAAAGTCATGTTGGAACCACTCTAATGATGCAGGAGTATCTACACGTTTTTCTTCATTTGAAAAATTCATATTTACAATTTTTGTTTATTTTAATTTACAAAGCTTGGATATGACAGCTTCACATTTCTGAGAGCAAAGACGATTAAACTTGTTTTCATGGCTAACTAAGTGAAATTGTTTAAAAATTATAAGAATTGGCTATAACTCTGTAATTTTTCGAAGAAAACATATTATAGCTTATATCGCTGAAAAGCTTAAAAAATGGCGCTTTTTATGAAGTCATGGCCAACTATGGTTTCCATTTAAAAAACATGTTTGTGTCATATGTCAAAAATTACAGGCTTTAAAAGAAAACGGGGGCATAGTCTCATAAAGGATGTGATTATCTACAACTTTTATCTGAAATTTTTTTGTCTAAAATAGCTTATAATGGAGTTAGGGACAATTTTTAAAATAGCCGAAATTTGTTTTTTTTCGAAATATCTAGTAAGCCTTGAACTTTTTCAAAAATCTGAAAGGCGCATATTTATGACCCCACAAAACTGTAATTGTTTCCCCATTTAACCGACTCTCTATCTCCAGTAGTTTCCGAGATACCCATAAAGAGCATCGTAGGAAACTCACCCTGTATAAAATCCTTAAGTGACTGACATACTGATTAATCACGATCCTGCTCAAACCACTCAACGTAAGAAGTTCATTGGCATACAGGTTGATTCTAGGGTGTAGAGGTTCGATAAGAAGGGATTTTTCGAAATTCCAGTTCCAAGAGGGTGAAAACACCCCTCAAATATTAGAATATTTTTTATTTAAAAAACGGTAGAGTTTCCGAAAAAACGCTTAAACGCGTATATTTTATTTTGTTTTTTTACATATTTTAAGATTTTTTAAAAATGTATACAGGGTGTTTCGAAAAATCGGGTCATTGATTAATCACGATCCTGCTTAAAGCGCTTGATGTAAAAAGCTGATTTTTGGAAAACAGACTGACTTTAGGGTGTACAGGTTCGATAAGAAGGGATTTTTCGAAACTCGAATTCTAAGGGGGTGAAAGTATCCCTCAAATATTAAAATATTTTTTATTTAAAAACCGGTGAGTTTTTCGGAAAAACTCCTAAACACGTATATTTTATTTTGTTGTTTTACATATTTTAAGATTTTTTATAAATTTATACAGGGTGTTTCATAAAATATGACCATCGAGTAATCACGATTCTGCTTAAACTGCTTGACGTTTAAAGCTGATTTTTGGCAAACGGGTTGTAGAGCTTCGATAAGGAGGGGTTTCTCGAATCTCAAATTCCAAGAGGGTGAAAACACCCCTCACATATTACAATATTTGTTATTTAAAAACGTTTAGTCTTTCGGGATAACGCTTGGACAAGCATAATTTATTTGTTTTTTTTACATATTTTTAAATTTTTTAAAAAATCATACAGGGTGTTCCAAAAAGTTGGGTAATTTCTTAACCACGATTCTGCTTAAACTGCTTGACGTAAAAAGCTTATTTTTGGCAAATGGATTTTTCGAAAGTCAAATTCCAACGAGATGAAACTACCCCTCAAATATTACCAAGTTATATAATAATATCGCCATATTGTTTTTTTCATGCTGACATAAACGTGAGAAAATTTTATCCAGTTTTGTATGTTAATGGAAATTTTGCTTTGCTTTATCATCACCATTACAAATGATTAATTCGACGCGAACGAAGTCGCTGGTACACGCTAATTGATTAATAAAGGAATATAAATATCCAACTACGTCTTCCTGATCTCGTTTGTCTGATTCTTTATCTAGTGATGTTCTCTATTGTTACTTTTCAGTTACCCTGTATATACATGATACTAGATAAAATCATAGATTTTTGTTTGAAGTATAAACAGATATTGTTTCGAAAACCGAATAAAATATATGAAGTTCTTTTTAAGGTACAAGATGGCAATATAAAATATCCAATTTTATACTAAAAAAGTTTTTTGCACAAACTATTTATTAGACAACCAATCGAGTTTGTTAGATTTAGAATATTCGCTAGGGTTCAGAATCGGGAAATCTCGGTCTCGAAATTACAGGGAATATCCGGTTCTTTTGAGCCATCAAAGAAAAGGTACTCGGCACTCAAATTCCCTGTACTTTCGGGACTCAGTAACAATGATTAATTTTGTCTTTGAATTCTTTTTAGCGGTCCAAATCAAACTCTTCTTCTTCTTCCTTCTTCATACTAGGCGAATCGCCTGTTTGGTTTCGTCGTCTCTACCGGTTAGACTGACAAGTTGTCGCTCCATCGTTTTCGTGGACGTCCTAAGCTTCTGCGACCTAGCGGTGATTTGTCGCGTGCAACTCTCACTATCCTTCTGTTGTCCATTCTGCTGATATGGTCGTTCTATTCTTCCTTTCTGCTGAGTACCCACTCATTTACATTTTCCACCTTGCACGCTCTTCTTATGCTTTCATTTCTCTCCCTGTCCAGAAGCGTCTTTCCAGCTATTCTGCGTAGTACTCTCATTTCGGTTGTCTCTAGTAGTTGTTTAGTTTTTGCTGTATCAGGTCGAGTTTCTACAGTGTATGTCATTATTGTTTGTACCGTTGCCTTGTAAATCCTCGCTTTAGTTTCCACCTCAATGTTTTTATTTCGCCATATTGTACCATTCAGGCATCCTGCTATTCTGGTTGCCTTCGTTGTCCGTTCTCGCACCTCCGCTTCTACATCACCATATCCTGAGATTTCTATGCCTAGATACTTAAACTTCATCTCTTGCTGGATAACATTGCCCTCGACTTCCAGTTTGCATCTTAGTGATACTTTTGATGTCGTCCTGCATTTAGTTTTCTGGGTCGATATTATCATATTAAGTGATTTGGCAGTGCAATTAAATCGATGTAATAAGCGCTGTAGATCGTTCTCATTTTCAGCTACCAATACGGCGTCATCGGCATAGCATAGAATAGTAATTTCCTGGTCGCCCATACTGTATCCCTTCAGTAAACGTACATTTCCTATTATTTCGTCCATAATGATGTTGAAAAGAAGAGGGCTCAGGGAGTCACCTTGTCGGATACCACAGCCTACATTTATTGGTTCGGTCAGGACCCCATTAATTTTAGCTTGAATTTGGTTCGCTTCATATATGTTTTGTATGGTTTTAACGAGGTTGTGTGGGATTTGCCTATTGTAAAGAAGGTGTACAACGTCTCTTAGCTGCACACGGTCGAACGCTTTTTCTAAATCAATAAAAGACATATACGCTGGTTTGTTATATTCGATTGATTTTTCTGTTATCTGTCTTATGACAAAAACCGCGTATGTGCATGATCTGCCCGATCTGAAACCTTGCTGTTCATCTGCTAAGCATGTTAAGTCGTTTATTTTGGTTGTTATCACTTTTGTCGTAAGTTTTAGTGTGGTGCTTAGAAGATTTATGCCTCTATAGTTTGAGGGCAACTTCTTATCTCCTCTTTTAAAAATAAAGATAGTGGTGCTGGTTCGCCATTCATCGGGTATCCTGTGTTGGTAAAGAATTTTTTGAATCAGGGATGTTAGCTGCTGTATGAGACAACTCAATCAAACTCTTCTATCATAATTAACTATGTAGTGATGCTATTTCTTTTATTGTTCTTGTTGCTTTTCTATTTTGACGTTGCTATAATGCTTATTAGCAACTACTGAAACTTAAACATCATATTTTTTATTTAGTATAATGTCGTTCCATGTATTAGTTAGAGCATACCATCCAAAAAAAACGGCGTCGAAGACGGCTTGGGATTGACAATTGATAATAATTTTGGCTAGGTCAAGCTCTAGACATCTGCCAGTTAGCCTTAAGAAGGTTCTAATTAATTTTAACGTTGAGTAAAAACGATTTTTAAATGGTGTAGGTTAAAATTCGAGAAACAATAATTTCCTGAAATAGTCTGGTCAAATTGTATTTTTTTAGGAAAGTTTTGGGGTAGTTCTGATTTATTTTGTTCTTTATGTTTTTTTGGGGCGCTGACTCCGAATCAGATGTTTGCTAACAAAATTTGGTGACGGAACATTGAAGAAAATGCAAAAAAAACGCCAATATATATTCGATTTTTTTCACTGAAGATGGAATGTACAGGGTGGACCATTTTGGTTGTTTCTATAGGGTATCTAGAAAACCGTGAGAAATATTCAAATTTTGATACTGCAGTCGGGTTCCTTTTTTGAAAAAATTACAATGGCGCAAACGGATCGTGGCTATCTTGATCGGTTTCGAAACTACAGGGAGATTCTCAAATTTTGTACTTTTTGAAGATGTTGGATAGTTTGTTTATTTCAGCATTACATTCTAAAAGCACTTTTCTGTGTAGAATGCAGTGGCGTAGTCAGACTTTTTTCGAAAAAAAATATTTTTCGAGATATTAACTATATTTATGTTTTTTAAATAGAACCCCCTGTGTATTTTTAAATTTTCTTATTCAGCTCGGCATGGGCTTTTCAAAAATGTATAATACTCTATATTTATTTTCACTATTAACTTCAACATTTCAAATTTTTCTTAACCAAACCAAAAACATTTTAAAATGAATAGATCCATTTGAAAAGACAATCATTTTATGCAGTTAATTGGAAAGGAAGCATTTTGAGCATTTGATTTCATCTAGCTAATTTTTGTCACATAATTATAGGTTTATATCTAGTTTTAATTGTGTAATAATTACTTTACTTACTTGTAATATTACTTAATTATTATTACCGTTGGGTATTTTACTCTACAATCTTTAATTTTTGTTAAATTAACAAAAGGTATATCACAGCCACCCTAGATTTTTTCAAATAATAAAGATCTACTGACAAAATCATAAAAATTAAAATATCTAGTAAAATCTTGGTCTGAGGGGTAGGCAACCTTAATAATATTTTGAAGATATATAAATTCCCCATTGAACATCGGAATAATATACTGGATGTTCCATTTAAAATAAAGGAGTAACTTGCTTTTAAAAGTGACTAAAATTCCATATTAATTTTTTCTCGCCCTGTATAACTCTTCGAGTCAAATTTCAATTTCGTTTAACATACAATGGTTACTGTAATTAAATATTAGGCTATACAAGGTCAACTAAAATTTAGGTAGCTGTTATCGAAATTTAAAATTTACTCTTCATTTTCGCAAAATGTGAAATATGTCAAAATCCTTAGATTTTAGGTATATGCTTCTTTAATAAAACTCACCTTTATTGTTTTCCTAGAATCCGAAAATCAATTAATATATAGGGTGTTCCATTAGAAAAAACACAACTTTGATGTGTAACTTTTTTTGGGGACACCCTGTATAATTCTATATATTTTTATAAAATGCTTTCAGTTACCCTACATATGCTGCCAAAATTTCATTTTGATATAAATTACCGTTCTCCTTGGAGCTTCCGCGGCGTATGAGAAGCACCACCTGTATATAAATTCCTTATTCAAACATTGTTCCTTATTTTATTGTTAAAAATTGTATCTAATTGCCGGGTTCCGAAAAACAGTTCCAGTTCCGGAAACCCTATTATTCACCCTTCACTATCTCATACACGTGCAGACAGTTAGAGCACCAGTCTCGATATTTTTTATAAAGGCAGCTACAGTGTAGCTCAGAATCCAACTTATAACACAAGATAAGAGTTTCATGTAAATTGATCACAAGTCGACTGACTGTCTGATGAATTGATTGTGGTTTAATGGAACTGAACATCTGTTTCTGTTATCACAAAAAATAATGTTTGCGTTTTTTTAATAATCAATCTGTGCGACCCAAATAACTTCGCAAAATGACATTAAATGTATAAATATCAGTATATTAATGAAGATGGAAATTCCAAGTCACTGTATCAAGAAATCTGCGATCAAGATCATTTATTAGTTCAAATCGGCTGCATTCATATATGTACCAAAGCAGATACTGTTGTTTCTTTACAATATCTATTTACATGAGTGTAAACAATTGATAACCTTTCAGGTTCCTTATTTATCTATTTTATATACAAATAATGTGGCGTCTTGTGTTGATGTGCTGTGTTGTTATGGTGAATATCGGAAATAGTGTCTCGTTTTTGAAGAACAAAAGGCAAACCAACGTAACGCTCGAAAATAATATTTTAGAAATATTTAATAATTGTTTTTGCGTTTATCATTATCAATGTGATAATGATGGGGTTATCATTACCAATGGTGAGCGGTTGTTCGAAGAAAGGTATAAATACAAATTAAGGGCACAGGCAAAGAAAGCGATAAGTCAAAAATTCGAGTTTTGAAAAAAATGGAACTTGGAAAACTAATTTATGAAAGTAAAACAGGATACATTCTTTAAATACTTTAATTTTTAGGACATTGTGGTGCAAATTAAAGTCACAGTTATATTTTTAACGCGTTGGGTGAAAATTAAAGAAGGCATTTTTTCCAAGAAATCAAATTCAAACTTCGTCATAAACTGTGAAAGAAACTGGAAACTAAAAATTGGTACTAATAAGGTTAGATGCTTTACAAAAGTCAGTTTATTTCACTTAGTACATTATCGTTTTACACGTTGTGTGGTTATGAAGTAAAGTAGTTTTGAACTGAGATGTGGCAAAACATGTGGTTAGAAGTGGATAAACATGGATTCGTTTATTTGTTAGCTTGTATAGAAGAACATGAAAATATTTAGTGAATTAAGTACTTGATTTTTTGATAACGAGAGGTCGCAACGAGCGAGGCGAATTTTTTTTGTAGTTCGCGCGGACATATCTCTTTTTAGCCTATATTATAGCAAATATAAAAGAGTTGATATCTCCTAACTAAACCCTTATTCTGAAGGGATAGTATAATTAGTATACACATAAATTGTGCAGATGGCCTCATTAATTCAATTTCGGTAAACATTTTCCTCGACATTTTCTTATCGCTTTCTTGGCCTGTTCGTTTTAAATATTTTTTATTTAATTATTTTTTAATTAAGACAGTTACCATAAAATTGCGTATGCAATGATTTCAAAAATATATCAATATTATTTCTTGTAGGAAACCCAATTATTTTTTTTATTCTTGTTATAAATGAGACATGCAAAACCCTCCCAAGTAGCATCTATCTGACTTCGAATTAAATCTGACCTGAAGCGATGTCAGACTTTGTGCAAATTTAGGCCGGGTGCTGGTGATACGATCTGTGACGTCGCTTTCCTATTAAAAGCGATGTCGTTGGAGTCGGTAAATCCAACGATCTGTCGACGTACAAAATAACAACGTACCATTTTTATTAATTTCCCAACGTCGTTCCCACGTTGGATTGCACGACGTACATATACTTGAACTAGCCCGACGTCTACCCGTTGTCCGAATAGGATACGTCTTACTGCAGTGGCGGATACAGAGGGGTGGCCCATGGGGCACGGCCCCCCCCCCTAAAATCTGTAAATTGGGTTAAATATTAGGCTTTTGGGTTAAAAATGGCGCCCTAAAAGGCATATTTTGCATTATTTTATATTTGGCCCCCCCCTAAAATAAATTTCTGTATCCGCCCCTGTCTCACTGATAATCCTTAAAGTAACGTCCAATTATATTTTGTTGTATTTTATGTTCATATTTATAACCTAATTTACGTATCTCTATTTACGTCCGTAAATACAACCCATTAAGTAGCATTTGCGACCTAATGAACATCATGAACATCATGAACATAACCTAATAAAAAGTTTTTGTAAACAAACTTATACCTAAAAAAACACTAAAAAGGCATTTAGACATTCATCTACATTTTACAGAAAGATCTACATTTTACAGGCTTTTGCAAAATAATAATAGTAGTAGTGATGTCTTGCCTCCACCCATAAATGATTTTTATCCGGAAGAGATGCTGCATTACACTGGTGCATCTTAATTTCATTTTTTAGCTTAGGAAACCAGCAGACCCCATCCTTCTCCCACATGTGAGGTTAGGCTTAAAAAAGTTGCTGCCCATTTTTTTAAGGAGAAAACAAAAACTAAAATATAGTTGCACAAACCCACAAATCACTGATACGCAAAGTGAGGTTACGTGGCGTACGTTGGAATTATATACGTCATAATACGATTGCCGGTCGTCCGGTTTGATGACTTCGGTCGTGTGAGACGACTAATGTTGGAGACCCGGCCGGAATTGGTAGTTCATATTAAGTCGGACACAGAAATCCGCCATTCTTAACACGTACCGATTGTCAGCCATTTTAAAATCGTTTTTTGTTTTTAAAATTTATATTCACATTTCGATTTCTAGTAGAATAATATTGATAAGGTTGAGTTTGGGGGACCACAGTACAGTTTTTGATTATTTCAAACCAGCTAGAAAATTTAAAAAATATTTTGCGAGTAACTTTTTTATAGATATTTTTATTTCATAAATCTACCTAATTTTGAAGGCCCTCGTTGTTTTCCGGAGTATTTTAATCAGATATATCAAAAAAGTGACTTCCGTTGACAAAACTGATGTCTGGATTAATGATTCAGAATTATTATAATATGAAATTAGATAGGCACTTATAGTTATATTCGAGAAGTGATTATGAATCCATTTGTAATTTGGTAGTTTGGTTAGATTTTTATGTATTCTTGATAGCGAATATGAAACCAAACGTATAAGTGCTTAGCGACGAATTATAAGTAACTAAAATCCAACGTAATATGACGTTGGTAATTGGTAGAATTACATTCCCTATTAGGTCAGATACCGACGTCGAGGCGACCCGAATCTGTATTCTCCATTTAGGTGTAAATAAGGGTCGTCAGGCGGTCGAACCGACGTTGGTACCCGACGTCGGGTTTATTGAACGCGACGTATACCCGACGTTAGATAACGTCCAAATGCTACTTGGGCTCCTTATCCATTTTAAAAAAGGACCTAATGCATGACATATATTAATAGTAGACCCTTAAATCTAAATAAACATAGTGCCAAACTGCAGAAAAAGTTGCTTATTCTATAAAATTCACTACAAATTACGTTACTGCAACAAAATCCATATTATCCTCTTATATTTACTTTTTATTGTCCTTATTGTTGCAAATCCAGCATTTTTTCATAGGCTTTTTACACAAGTATAATATTACTACTGATGTCTTATGCATTTCAAATACCTTACCTAATTTTAATAAAATAGCATAATATCTAATAAATCAAGTTAGGATGCAAATATCTTGCTGTAACAAAACCCGCATTATGCATCATACTCCAACAAAACCCGCCTTATTTTTGTGTTTTCTCTTTTTAAAAGTCAAATATTAATTTTTATTTCTAAAAAAATGAGATACAAAACAATAATCCCACTCAATGGACACGTTTTTTTTATAAACTAACCCTTCAAACATTTCCTAAAACAGTTTTTGCATATTATCTAGAAGAAAACGTTTTTGGGATAAGAAGGGTTTTGCTTGACGTTTCAGATATAATATTTCCATTTTGAAATGTATAACGTTTTTTATGTCATAAGATGTTTTCATGTAGGTATGTAATGAAAAAAAAAGTATCACAACTATGAGAATATTTCCCTGAATAAAATTAGCATAAATCATTGGGTATTTTTGCTCTCATTAAAATATATTTATGGCTGCTATTAGTTGAAATTGTGTGGCTGATTTATATTTTCTATCATAGCGAAACTAATTTTCCCTGAATATTTATGTAAACCTTTGGCATATATAAATATATGAAAAAATGTACATATTGCATGAAAACTATATTTTTACCAGTAAATAGATTGACTGGTATGAAAAACGGGCACCTGAAAGTTTTTATGTATTTTAAATTCAGTAGGTATATTTTCTTCTAGTGTTCAGATTTTGATAATTTTTTAAGCAATATGTTGCTAAATTATTTGACCTCTTTCTTAATATAAAGTCTCTTTCTAAATTAAAAATTAAAGTCCTAATCTGTCTATTATGCGATGGAAAATAAAATGTTAAGCCAAGGACAGACCTGGGCCCCAATTCTGGAAGTTCTACATAAAAACGTTAAGTATTCGATTAACGGAACGGCAAGCAGTCGATTTTGGTATTCTCGTTGCCGTGCGAATCGTTTTCTGGATACGCCTTGAACACATATTGGCAGCATCGCAATTTCTCAGGTTGTGGGCTATCTAATACGAGTAGTCAAATGGTGAATAAAACAATGAAAAATGTCAATGTTACGTGAATTTCATAGTTATCAACTGTTATCAACCTATTTTTCTATGAATATGCCATTATTATTATTATATGGAATATTTTTTCATTAGTATTCTCTTGCATTATACAAGGGAAATTTTGAAGATGCATCTCAGCATTTTCGGTGTTTTGAACAATATTTATAGCTGCCAAATCGTAAACTATCAATTACCTTATTGAGAAATGTATAGAAGAAGAAGTAGTTTTCACACTAAAGAGCAAGAGAACGCACAAAATCACAATTTTTCCTATTTTTAGTGACAGTTCGACAAGCAAGACGATCCTTTAAGGTAACCGTTGTTATTATACCTTCGAATTTCAATGTTAAAAAATTAAAATCATATTTAAAGTTTTTCTACAACCACCTGTTATTTTTTGATTAAATTATTTTTTTAGTTGTATTGTCAGTGTTAGTTGAATTGTAGTGTTATTAGTCATGTACAAGGGGGACAACTGTATTTTAAATATTATATTTAATTTAATGTTTTTCAAACAGGGTACCTAACTACTAATCATAAAAAAAGCCTGTACTAACACAAATACCCTAAACTAAACCCTGTGGGTACTATATTATCTGTAAAAATTAAATATTTATGTATTTTGTGTTGTGACGTTTTTTCTATATCGACGATATTTTCTATACAGGGTTGTTCACCACATACGACACAGAGTATTGTACCTAAACCATTAGATTTTTACAAATTGTAAGTTTTGGGTTCGTTGAAGGACTATTAGAGCTAGAATTTAAAAATATTTTTACAAGATACAGTGTCCCAAATAAATAAAAAATATCAAAGTTATATTTTTTTAAATGGACCACCCTGTATATTATTACATTTTTAGTTTCTATGATTAAAATAAAGGTAAACTTGATTAAGGTTTATCACCCTTAAATCTTACCGTTTTTTAAATATTTTCAATTTTGTGAAATTGCAGTAAAAATTTTAAGGCTTCATTTCTCCAAGGGTATCAAAATTTCTAATACTAAATATTTACTGAAGTTTAATTATTGATCAGTTATTGTGTTGCAATAATAAAAATAATGCTACCTCATACAGAGTGTCTAAAAATTTATTTTAAATAATTTCTAGCTTTAAACGGCAATAACTTGTTTAATTTAAATAGAACACTCTGTATATTTTAGGAGAATCAGATGCACAATTTAATTGTCCATCAAATTGTATTATACCATTTTTACCTATCCCTTCAAGTTTTCGTAGAATTTAGACCTCATTTATCAATATACCCATGGAATATTGACATATAAGATTATTTTTAACGCAACAAATGTACAGGTGATAAAAACGAGCCTATTGGTAAACAAAGTTTTTAGTGACAGTTCGACAAGCAAAACGATCCTTTAAGGTAACCGTTTTCGAATCGCTTAGCAGTAAGCTTTTTAATCAGTAAAGTGCGCGCTAAGCCAAAATTAACGTCACATACGCTGAGCGTCTAAAAGAACTTATCGTTTTCTAAGTTACAAAATTGGGGCCCTGACGAACGTTACCATTCGTTAGCATTGCAACCATTCGCACCATTGATAGACGTTCGCACCTTGTGACGTGACATATTTGAACGAATCTTTTTCTTTTGCTAACATTTCCCCCGTTCGCACTCATTCCATTTCTTGCATTTTTACCAATACGTCCACACTGCAACGATTTCAATCATTCACGTCTCACATTTCTATCTATTCTATTCACTTTTATCGCCAGAAGATGGAAAGCGTTCATTAGCGCTGAAACCATTATTGTTGGCGTATATTCGCTGAACGTCCATACCTCAGAAACGTTTCTTGGCGAATGCAAACGAATGCGAACGAATGGTAATGTTTCAGAACTCTCCTTGGCTTTATATTGGTGAACGTTTAAAACACCCTCGTTAATTGGTTTATTAAAGTAAAGAATTTAGTAGATAACACTTTATCTTATACACAACGCTTTACTTTGAATTCTGGATACTGTAACAATGTTAGCATCAAGAGCAAATGAATGTGGTTAGCAAAACTCTCGCCCATTGTTCAAAATAAAGTCAAATAAGCTCATTAGTAGCCTTTTTCCGTGACACGGTAGATTTGGTTAGACACCGTGACAAGGCCCAACGCTCATTATGCGCTGATGCGTAAATTTCATTCGTTCATGAGTCCATGTATGTATAATGTAAATTTTTATTAATGAAATTGGAGCGATTTGGAATTACGGGAACTGCATTAAAATTATTCGAATCATATCTAAGCAATAGAACTCAGCAAATCGTAGAATATGATGATTATGGCAAAAGGGTTATCTCAAATAAAATAGTGCTAAAAAAAGGAGTCCCTCAAGGTTCAGTGCTGGGTCCACTGCTATATATTTTGTATACAAACGATATTCCGAATGTCACTGGCGAAAAGACAATCTTATATGCAGATGATACCACTCTGCTATTTGGCGATGATTTAATAAATCCACTAACGGAAAGAGTGGCATCTGCTGTCGACACTCTGGTGAATTATTTCAATAATAATGGCTTGACATTAAATATTTCAAAGACACAATGCCTTCTTTTTGGTAATCGGAAGTTTTCAGATTTTGAGCTGATGTATAATAATATTAAAATTAATTCAGTTAAAAGTATAAGGTTTCTGGGAGTGGGA
>NW_022145869.1:0-5167 GCF_002938485.1 Sitophilus oryzae | reverse complement strand
AAAAAAATAAATAAAAACAACAACAAAACGCTATATTAAAATAAACAATGTAAATAGGAACATGAACATCTTAAAATTCTTTTTTCCTTGCTTTAGCATGGGCGAAAGTTGACACAATATTACCAATGTTTATTGTACGGGCAACTTCATTTTCTATTGAAATAATTGCCAAAGCTGATTACCGTTTTCGCCCATAGTATTTCTTAAATTATTTTTGACAAGCTTTAATTTGGAAAAAGATCTTTCAGCCGAGGCTACAAAAATATGACACGCTGTTAAAATCTCGCTGAAACTAGAAGACGATGAAAGGTTTTTAATTAAAATAAATTCAGTGAGTTCAAATATTCAATTGATTTCATATAAATTATATCGGAAACATTGTCTGAAGGAGAGTAATTGAGAAAAAATGGTATAGGCAATATCATCGGGGTATTTAAGGTATAGAATCTGACCCATTGCATATATATCCTCATCAGAAACAGAAGGATTCTGCTTGATTCGCGATAGCATGTAACAGATATGGAAATGCGGCCCGGGCCCGTGTGCTTCGCACACACGGCACATCGATAGTTACGCCACTGGTGAGCTGCTGTTTCCCACTCATTCTGCATGTTAATCCCCTTTAAGTTTTCGTGGAAAATGTCCTTGTACCTTTTCAGTTGTCCACCCGGCCTCCTTTTACCGTCTACAAGCTCACCGTAAAGCAGAGATTTTCGTATGCGGTTTTCTTGCATTCTGCATAGGTTCTGCAGCCCATCTTAGTCGGGATTTTGTAATCATGACTTCAATACTTTCGCAGTTAGCTTTTTCAAGGACCGATGCGTTTGAGACATGATGGAACCATTCGATTCTTAAGGTGTGTCTCTGTTGCGACTTGTTTAATGCGTTCATGTGTCGGCGGTACGGCATCCAGGTTTCTATACTTTGAGAGAGTCTGCTAAAGAACTAGACATAAACAGCTTTATAAAGCTATGTCTGCCGTTTAAGTTTTTGAAGCTTTTATTGCAATTTGGGTCCATTAAAAGAGAAACAAAAGAAGCGGCAGGTCTGCACTTTCTATCAAAATATCCATGAATAAGTTCGCAAGAAAATTATTACTGAATAAAAATGAGAGTCTTAAATTAGATGAGAGCTATGGTGAATCTCTGTGGGTACATGAATTAAATCAAGAACGAAACAAGAAAGGCGAATACCGTGCTTACACATTTTTGTACCAATTGCATCAACATCTTGGCAATATTTATATATACATATAATTTGTTTCCACAATTCACTTAAATGGTGGAATGATCTTTAAATAAATTCATTTCGATGTCATTAGTAAATATAGCAATAGCAAACATTAGACCAGTGTTTACAAGATCAAATTTGATTTTCAAAATATAATTCATTTACGGCGTAGAAAGCCTTGTCTAGTAAATAAGAGTTCAATGCTTTGCGAAATGAAAAAAATGATGTTATGGATTTGATTTCAAATGGCAGGTGATTGTGCATTTTTTTCGAGTTGTATAATATTGAACTTTTAACTAACTCTGAGCGTGGGGTAGGTAGATAAAGATCTTGCTCCGCGTTCCTGAGTGGATAAGTGTGAGATGGCCTTTCTTGAGAAGCTGATACATGTTTACGTATTAGGCAAACGGATTCAAATATAAATAAGGAAGGAAGAGTCAATATTTTTAATTCTCTAAAAAAGCCCCGGCAATGAGTTCTGCTGTTTAGTCCCAGTGAATATCGAACAGCTCTCTTCTGGAGCTTGAAAATGCGGTCAAATTGAGCCGCACAACACGTACCCCAGAATGGAAGGGCATACCTGAGGTGCGACTCAAAAAGTGCATAATAAACAGTTCTAGCCACTGACAAGTTAAGCTCCTTAGAAACAGACCTTAATGCAAAACAGGCAGAGCTCAATTTTTTCGACAAAGCTTCGATATGTATGTCCCATTTCAGAGAATTGTCCACAACAAGCCCTAAGAATTTTACGGATTTTACGACGTCAATGGTGGTGTTGTCAAGTACAAAAGGCTGCAACGAGTTTTTATACGACAAAGCTTTAGTTTTAGAAATGTTGAGACTCAGGAGGTTCGAATCGCACCAAGATTTAATGGTGATTAAGTCATTTGATATAATCCTATGAAGTGCCGTGATGTCCTTGTTGCTCCAAGTGAAGCTAGTGTCGTCCGCAAAAAGACATATTTTGCCACTGATGTTTATGTTAGCAATGTCGTTTTACCTTTATATTTCTCTTTGCCTCGGATTTTTTTAGATTTTAAAGCATAACATTATAGGGTTCAGCAAGGAGGAATTTTTCTCTAATAATCATTTTTTGTAGTTAAGAGAATCCCGTAGTATGCATTCTGAAAATCTGCATATGAGACACCCTGTATAGTTCCCGTGCATCACTTAAATCTATTTTCTTTGAACTAAATTATATTTATTTGTTATTTAATTAATTTATTAGCACTAAACAAATAAAAGTTTAGTAAACAAAATCTGTTAAACGACATCTTATGTCAACTACTGATAGTACTATTTGCGTGATCTTGAAATACTTCATTAACAGTAATCGATTATGTATTTATTTCATGACTGAATTCGCTGAAAATGATAAGATATTATTCGTAATATATATCAAGGTATATTCACGATATTAACATCAGTTAAGGTAGCTACACATGCAGTTTTTTTCTCAAGGCGAAAACACGCAGTTGAGAAGTTGAGGGTGGTGATGGCCAGCCGTAGCTCCAGCGTTAGTGTGTCGATCTGCGGAACGGAAGGTAATGGGTTCGATCCCCAGCCAGTACGGTCGCTTTATTTATATAAATAAAAATATTTATTTATCTAAATAGAGCGACCAACGAGCCGCCACCTCAAGGAAGGCAATTGCAAACCACCTTGAGTATATTTGCCTTGTACAGCCTCTCAAATAGTGCCGTTCGGATTCGGTAATAAACTGTAGGTCCCGTGTACTTGTGAAACACTGATGACAAACATCACAAGTACATGCGAGAGGTAGCCGACGCTCTATATAGAGTATGGCACTGTAAGAAGAAGGTAGCTACACACATGCAGTTTTTTTCTCAAGGCGAAAACACGCAGTTGAGAAGTTGAGGGTGGTGTTTAAAAACGAATGGGGGAGGGGGGGACCCACACACGTTTATAGCAGTGACGTCTACCAACGATGAGCCTTTTGTGATAGTTGGCGTTAATTATATACGTCATGAGCCATAGATAAAAGAAAATAGTCTACTATTAAGATAGATATGAAACTTAATAGTAAAATGTTGGGTCAAAGCGCCCCTCCGTGTTTTTAGTGGGGACTACGTTTAACCTAGCGCCTTCGCCTTTTCTGCTGTAAATGTTTTTTATGTTTATATTTGAATTCAAAGGATTTATTTTTAAAGTTACACTGATGTATTAGTATATCAGAGTAACTTTAAAAAAACATAAGAATATATATATTTTACAATTTATTTTTTTATTTATTTTACAGAGTTTCATGTAAATGATCGTAAGTCAACTGGATCTCTAATGAATAGACCGAGATTTACAGATTTTAAAGCGAACGAAAAAAAATCAAACAACAAACACATACCATACATTTTTCTTTTATCTAAGTTACATACCTTATCGTCTTTTGGAAACACGTACATTTTTGCAGTTTTGTTAGTTTCTTTGCAAGATGCAACACAACAAGAAAACACCATTTTTACAGTTAATAAATAATAAAACTATTTCTGACTATGATATTTAAAATTTAGATAGATAGAAAATTAAAAAACGAACGAGTATTTGCAAACGCAGGCCCAAATTCAATAAAAATCAAAATTTTTCCTGCGAAAATCGGGCTTTTTTTACTGAAAAGGTATTTTTTGATTTATCAGCAGTCATTATCAAGTTGACAATATACAGGGTGTTTTCGAATTAGTCTAAAAAAATTATGGTGTGATTCCTCATGTGTTCTTAAAACAATTTTTATATAACCATTGGGTCTAAAGTACTTCCTTTCTGATCTACAAGGTGTTAAAAATAAAAAAAAAATCGATTTTTTGCTTAACATAAATGGTACACCACTGCTTTTTTAAAGAAAATATATTTTTTTCTTGACTGGCCATCCTTTTTCAACAAAATTGATCTTTTGAGTTTTTCTTGTACGTCAAACGGTTGCCGAGAAAAAAATAAATATACTTATTAAGAACCCGCCTTAAATTTGTACGCACACTGGCGCGATCACGGCCGCGATCGCGATCACGATCAGGGCAGCGATAACATGAGCGATCATTTCTACAGGATAGCTCACTACATATAGGTGCGGCGGTACGTGAACGCGTTGGTGTGTGCTAGAATGATCACTCATATTATTGCTGCCCTGATCGTGATCGCGGCCGTGATCGCACCAGTGTGCGTACAGCTTAATTCGTTTTCTAATGATATTTTAGATTAATTAGGAAACACCCTGTATATGCATATCACAGGCAACCAAATAAACGAGTAACCTCTAAAAATTATTTTTCCTGCCACTAGCGACATACCGTGTTTTTAGTGTGTACTAAATTATTTTATCAAAATTTCACCATATAAGTTTCCAGGAAATGGTCATGAGCTGTCTCTCTAAACTTCAAAAAGTTTTTGAAGTTTTTATTTTATTTTATGTAGGAACTTTTCAGTCTGTCGGTAGCCTCAATATCTTCACCATACACGTTGAGGAATAACTTAAGAGTCTATTACAGCTGTACAGGGTGGGTCAAATTCGACGCTTTTAAATGGAAACACCCTTTTCTATAGGAGATAGACGAAAACTAATATCGGTGTCTGGAGATCAATTCTCATCAAAAACATGATGGTGAAAACCGCACATCAATATCTGTTACCGTTTCGGAGTTACGGGGTGTTTTTCAAAAATGTGCATTTTTAACAAATCGCTGTAACTTTTTTACTATGGAAAATTTTGTGTTTCTATGAAAACATTTCCAAGGCACCTTTTTACGTTGAATTTAATGGTTTAAGTATAATTTTTTTAAAATTAATAATTTAAGAGTTATCAACAGAAAAATTGATTTTTTATTTGGGACACCCTCTATATTTTTATTTAACTGAAAAGAATTTAAAATTACCTTTCCAAAAATATAGCACACTTGATATTTTGTTACAATCCCCTTCGAAATACAGA
>NW_022145868.1:1137385-1143678 GCF_002938485.1 Sitophilus oryzae | reverse complement strand
GCTGATTTTTGGCAAATGTGGGGTGTAGAGGTTCGATAAACCTCTTTTCTCGAATCTCAAATTCCAAAAGCGTGAAAACGCCCCTCAAATATTACAATATTTGTTATTTAAAAAACGTTAGTCTTTCGGGAAAACGCTTGGACACGCATAATTTATTTTGTTTTTTACATATTTTGAAATTTTTTAAAAAATCATACAGGGTGTTCCAAAAAGTTGGGTAATTAATTAACCACGATTCTACTTAAACTGCTTGACGGAAAAAGCTTATTTTTAGCAAACGGATTTTTCGAAAGTCAAATTCCAACGGGATGAAACTACCCCTCTATTACCAAGTTATATAATAATATCGCCATATTGTTTTTTCTCATGCTGACATAAATGTGAGAAAATTTTATACAGTTTGTATGTTAATGGAAATGCTTGCTTTGCTTTATCATCACCATTACCACGCTAGTAAATTATAAAATACTTAATAATATTTAACATTAAATTTCCTAATATTTGTAACCATACTATTTTTCCGTACGCCTACGGCTAATACTTTCCGAGATACAGCCGAGAGCTATTCTTAGTGGGACACCCTGTATTCTACTTGCTTACTACTAAATAATAAAATTACAATAAGCTCTCTTTTAAGATCATAATCATCAAAATACATTTAGGACAATTAAACAAAATAGATCAGTTTGCCATAAGGCATTTTTACATAAATCAGAAGCAGCAAAACTCACGGTTTTAAGGAAGTAGGCTGGTGCCAAACAATAGGTATACGCGTATTTTACTGTTGTTGATTCTTGTCAGTGTTGCATTATGGGAAGTGCGCGTACTTTATATAAATAAATTTGTAGATTATTTAGTGTTATTAGTGAAAAAGTGTTTAAAAATATACAGAATGTTCAATGTTCTGTAGAATCATCAAAAGGTAGGCAAAATACTAATTTTTTGTAATATGGACTGATCGATTTCATTATTTTTCTTAAAGACGATTTGATTTAATGTCTTTGGTTATTAACGATTTTCAGATAAGTCAGAGTCAAGAAATATGCTATTAAATATAATTTATTTACTCTCCCTTAAATTATAGTGAAATAATAAGACTCCAGAACACAATTTATTGTCTTATTTTAATTTTTTTTATATAAAATGAATTGAAAAGTCTTGTCATTTGCATTGTTTACACTATGTTTTATATCCCAAAACAAGACCTCTCTCTCTCTCTCTCTCTCTATGTGTGTGAGAATTCAACAAAGCTGAAGCCTTTAAAAGTGATTTATACGGCCATTTACCTAATTTGGCAAACGGGATCGTATCATTAAAAATATTTTTCCGCTTGATAACACTAATAGGGTGCTTTATTAAACATGTCGTGTGAAATATGACTGCTATAATCACCTGATCCAACAGTGGATGATTAATATATTAATAAGAGTCACTATATACAGTATATACAGTATGGATCGTAAAGTCAGCGTGACAATGAAAATTTGGATTGTTAGATTTGTTTATACTGAAAAGGACGGAAATATAGAATAATTTTGAGATTGATTTGCCTTGTAAATTAATTAATAATTATTAGCCGACCATAACAACAGGTCATAAATGATCTAAATACAAAATATTTTTTCATGGTGTCTGTCTGTCCGTCTGTCTGTAACACGATAACTCAGAAACCGCGAATCCGATTTTAACCAAATTTGGCACAAAAAGACTGTGGCACCCGAGAATTTGGCCATTACTTTTTGGTGGGGTTGGGGGGTTGGTAAGGGGGTATGGGAGGGGGTTTTAAATTTAAAAAAATTGTAAATCCAAAATTACAGTAGCTAGCGAAACGCGGTTTTCAATTTGTAGAATGTAGAATGTTTAGGAGGGGAGTTAATCACCGCGACCTTATAGATTTATTGTGTGTTCCCCTTTCTTGAGTTATAACGAGTTATAACTCATCATACAGTCTCAGGGCTTTAAGAAAAGCCAGTATCTGAGACGGCTCCACAGAGGCCAGCTCTCCATCATCGACATCAGACGTACCAAGGTTCATGGCACGAATGGTCGTCGTCTCGGCGCACTCAGTGATAAGGTGTTCTGGTGTTTCCCCATTTTCCCCACAAAATCTGCATTCGCCGTTGTTTCTCAGTTTCAGCATACTGAGGTGTTCGTTGAGGAGACAGTGTCCTGTTAGAAACCCCGTGACAATCCGAAGATTGTTTTTACTTAAATCAAGGAAAACATTTTTCGAGTGTCTTAGACCGTTGGAGGACACCCATTCCAAGTTACGGATGGAGTCTTCCAGATTCTTCAGTTCCGCTTTCACTTGGTTCCCGTTTGGAAAACAGAACGGTTCTGGTCCAGTTAGTGGAGTGTTCGTTCCTTTTCTAGCTAGATCATTTGCTTTTTCATTGCCTTCTATCCCTTGGTGAGCAGGCACCCAGAGTAGGAGGACTTTATTTTCTTTGCCTAATTTGTTGAGCTTCTCTAGGCATTCTTTGACCAACTTCGAATTGATGGTTACTGAGTTGATCGCGTTAAGTGCTGCTTGACTATCGGATAGGATGGCAATTTCCTGTTTTCGATAGTTCCTATCCAAGATAAATTGTACGCATCTTTCGATAGCGCAAATTTCTGCCTGAAGGATACTGGGGTAGGTGCCCATTGGTTCGGAGTATTCAGTTTTCGGCCCAAATACTCCTATCCCTGTCCCTGCTTTGGTTTTGGAAGCATCAGTATACCACGTGATGGTATGGTCTTTTATATGCTGAGTAAGCGTTTCTTTCTTCCAATCCTTTTTATTACTCAATACTACAGTGAGGTGTTTCTCAAAGTTGTAAATTCTTGGTATGTCATCCACTGGGAGTTGGAGAAGTGGAATTTTCTTTTTGAGGGTGTTCCAAGCCCCTGACCTGAAAATTCTCCCAGTACTGTTTCCGTCAATGACCATTCTAATCATTGTCGCATTGGCATAACTACCGACGACAATATGCAGTGGTGTTAGGTCTAGAATGACCTCCATTGCTGCTGTTGGACATGTTCTCATGGCACCTGTGATGCAGATACATGCCAGTCTCTGTACTTTGCACAGGGTTTGCCTTGCTGTACGTTGCTCTAGTTTTGTATACCAAGCAACTGCTCCATAAGTAATCATGGGTCTTACTATCATGGTATACATCCAGCGCAAAATGTTAGGGGCGCAGCCCCACCTATTTCCCGCCAGTCTTCTGCATATCATGAGAGCCTTTGTGGCTTTGCTGGTAATGTTCTTAATATGCCTGTTCCAGAGAAGTTTACTATCCAGGGTTATTCCCAGATATTTCACTTCCTGTGATGGCAGTATTTCCTTTCCATCTAGATGGATTCTTTTCAAGTTTTTCAAACTTCGCTTTCTGGTGAATGGCACTACTGCGGTTTTATCTGAGTTAATACTCAGCCCGACAGTCCTGCACCATCTCTCAGCGATGCGGAATCCTCTTTGGATAATATCACACAGGGTGCCTTCATGTTTCCCCTGTGCAATGATGACTATGTCATCTGCGTACCCTATGCAGTGTATTCCCGCTAGAGTTAATTCTTCCAGTAGTTCATCCACTACCAAGCTCCACAGTAGGGGGGAGGTCACTCCACCTTGTGGAGTTCCTTGCGTTGTTTTAACAACTACAGTTTTGGTACCTATCTCAGCCTCTGCTGTTCGTGTTGAGAGCATTTCCCAAAACCAGCGAATTATCGTAATTGTTCACCCTCTTGTTTCAAGAGATCGCTTGACCACCTTGTGAGGTATGTAGTCAAATGCCCCTGCAATGTCCAAGAAGGCACAAAGTGCTGTTTCTTTGCTATCCAGGCTTGCCTGTATTAGCTCAGTTAACTGGTACAGAGCAGTTTCTGTGGATCTACCCGCTCTTTCTTTCTTCTGCTCGGTTTTCAATTTAAGATTAGGGAATATTTTACAACAAAATTTTTAATAACATCAAAATCAGTCAAAGTCGCAGTTTTTGAAATAATTGAAACTAAAAGAACTGATGCCTACCAAATTTTTATTAACATATTTTAGTATGGGTGGCGCCATTTTTTTTTGTTTTTGCAATACAACCTTAACATACAATAATAAAAAATCTTATAACAAAAGCAGAGCGATATTATTTTTTAAATTATGTTTTTATTCATTTTTCTCTTCGGCTAAGACCCTTCCAGATGCCTATTTCCGCATGTCATTTGCTGCCTGGTTAGACCCTGGCAGCCAATCTTCTAAGTAGAAAATCGTTCTCAGGCTTTGCTGAAACTGTAGACAGCAGGCTATTTCCTTTCTTTATACGAAGGCATATCAAATTCCTCTTTAAAATGAAATAAAATAATACCTTAAATAGAAAAATCTTCCGTAGTAGAAAATAGGTAGGTACCCACAAGTATCTATAACAATTACACTCGAAAAAATAATTGGTATAAATAAATTACATTTGTTTTATAATATTATATATTATTTTATAGAAGAGAATAGATATCAAAAGTATCCATATAAAAGTGGTGAAGTAATACTATATGGGGAATTATCTTGTAATAATAAAATAATATAAGAAAGCAAAATATCAAAATTAATATACAGGGTTGTTCACCACATACGACACGGAGTATTGTAGCTAAACGATTAGATTTTAAAAATTATAAGTTTTGGGTTAGTCGAACTATCAGAGCTACAATTTAAGAATAACTTTACAAGATAAAGAGTGTCCCAAACAAGTAAAAAATGGGTGATAGAACACCCTGTATATTATTCTATTTTTAGATTCTACTATTGAAATTAATGTCAATTTGATTAAGGTTTATCACACTTAAACCTCATCGTTTTTGAAATATTTTCAATTTTGTGAAATTGCAGTGAAAAATTTAAGGCTTCATTTCTCCAAGGGTATCAAAGTTTTTAATACTAAATATCTACTGAAGATTATTTATTGATCACATATTGTGTTGCAATAATAAAAATTATTCTACCTTATACAGAGTGTCGAAAAATTTATATTAAATAATTACTAGCTTTAAACGGCAATAACTTGTTTAATTTAAATGGAACATCCTGTACATTTTACGTCAATCAGATGCACAATTTAATAATCGTCTATCAAATTGTATTATACCATTTTACCTATCTTTTCAAGTTTTCGTATTCAAAAACCAAATTTAAACCTCATTTATCACTATACCCATGGAATATTGACATTTTAGATTTTTTTTAAAGCAACATATGTACAAAATATACAGGTGGTAAAAATAATAATATTGCAAGCCCATTTGTTTACAAAAAGAAAACTATTTAAATATTTATACCAATTAAATAACCACCCATTATTTCCACCTTCCTAAACCTAAAAAAATTTAACCTAAAATTAGTTAATACATACTTACTTAATTGTTTTAATTAATAAATTACTCTAAATAAATGTGGAGTTGACTCCGAAATCAATTTAATAATAAGTTATGAAAATCAACGTCTCTGTTATAAATAAGCATTCGTCAAAAAATGAAATAAAATTTATAAGGTGTTACTTTTTGCCACACTGTCTCATACACGTACCAATTCAGTTTTTTAGTATTTGGAGCAATTATTATTAAGCAACGTAAACTGTCAATTAATGTAGTTTGAATACTGGGATCATATTAATTCAAACAAAAAATATTTAAACAGTTTTTTTATTTTTTAATGAAATAAGCAAACTATATCGCCAATATTAGTATGTGTGCTTTGTGAAAATGTTTTACATCTTTAAAAATAATCTAAAATGTCAATATTCTATGGGTATAGTATGTAATAAATGAGGTCTAAATTATAAGAAAATGCATTTTCTTCGAAAACTTGAAGAGATAGGTAAAAAAATGGTATAATACAATTTGATAGACAATTAAATTGTGCATTTGATTCTTGATTCAAGTTATTGCCGGTTAAAAAAAACTTTGATATTCTCGGAGAAGCCTTAAATTTTTACTGCAATTTCATATAATTGAAAATATTTCAAAAACGATTTAAGTGTGATAAACCTTAATCAAATTTACCTTTATTTTAATCGTAGAATCTAAAAATAGAATAATATACAGGATGTCCCATTTAAAAAATACACTGTATGTTTTATTTATTTGGAGCACTCTGTATCTTGTAAAAATATTTTTAAATTTTAGCTCTAATAGTCCTTCAACGAACCCAAAACTTACAATTTGTAAAAATCTAATCGTTTAGCTACAATACTCCGTGTCGTATGTGGTGAACAACCCTGTATAGACTTTTAAACATTCTAACTCATTAGTATTTAGCATTATTAAAT